>NC_064304.1:48684905-48863122 GCF_023373825.1 Bactrocera dorsalis | reverse complement strand
TTCTTGGCGCATTGGCTCTTTTTTGCGTAGAAGTGCTTGCCTTCGAGCCACGCTTAAAAAAAAATAACCCTGGTCGGTCGGGTGGCATCAAACCAAATTTTGTTCGCGACTAGTAAATAAGTCAAATACTCATCAGAATTCAAAAATAAGTTATAATAGTATTATAAAGGCTATTTTTTACTACTATATTATATAGCGTCGCAACGTAACGATCGACCACAACACGTGCGGGATGGCGATACGATACCGAGAGGTATTGAAGAGGGATAGTCGAGACGCATTTTTCAGACAGAAGTAGGAAAGAGGGAGGCCGAAATTCGTGAAGTACGAGGCAAACTTGAAACAAGGCGTGGGCCGTTGCAGGGTTGTAATGCCTCGAAAATTCTACGAAAAAATGCGGCTGCTTTACAGAAGCGTTTCAAGACGGCGGAGGCATCATCTCCTGTAGAACCCCCCGCCCCCCCACCCCACCCAAGTGTGATCTAGCCCCCGATGCCCAGAGAGCATACTTAAATCTATGGTAGGGCACACTTCTCCAGCCTGCTGAATGGCAGGGAAAAACGCACGAACACCGAGGAGAAGGGCGAAGAGCCCGATAATCTACCCACTCGAATTGACGATGGAGGCAGACGTTCCATTGGCCCGATCATGAAGAAGTTCGAATATCAATTGGCAATTGCCTCGTCTGAAAAACAACAAAGCGGCAGGGGCCTATGGATGGCCGGCCGATCTATTCAAACACGGCGGCGAAAGAACTGATAAGGAGCATGCATCAAATTCTTTGTAAAATTATGGTCGGACGAAAGCATGCCCAACGATTGGAATCTAAGTGTGACACTCTGCCCAATCCATAAAAAAGAGAGACCCCACAACCTGCGCCGACTTACCGTGGGATTAGCCTCCTCAACATCGCGTACAAGGTTCTATCAGGTTCTATCGAGGCGTATTGTGTGAAAGATTAAAGCCCACCGTCAACAAACTGATTGGACCTTATCAGTGTGGCTTCAGACCTTGGACCTGGTAAAGTGCAACAACACGACCAGTATATTCACTCATGCGGCAAATACTTGGAAAAGACGGGCCTTGAAAAGAGAATCGCTACACTCACTCACCCTATTCGTCGATTTCAAAGCTGTGCTTTCGACAGCACGAAAAGGAGCTGCCTTTATGCCGGCGATGTCTGAATTTGGTATCCCCGCAAAACTAACACGGCTGTGTAAACTGACGTTGAGCAACACGAAAGTATCCGTCAGGATCGGGAAGGACCTCGGCGAGCCGTTCGATACCAAACGAGGTTTCAGACACAAGGTCGATTCCCTATTCGTGCGACTTTTTTAACCTGCTTCTGGAGAAAATAGTTCGAGGCTGCAGAACTCAACAGAGAAGGTATACCATCTTCTATAAGAGTGTACAACTGCTGGCGTATGCGGATTGATATTGATATCATCAGGCCTTAACACCCGCGCCGTCTAGTTCTGCTTTCTCCAGACTGGACAAGGAAGCAAAAGAAGTGCGTCTGGCAGTGAACGAGGACAAGACGAAATATCTCCTGTCCATCAAATCAAACAGTCGTCGCACTCGCGACTTGGCACTCACGTCACTGTTGACAGTCATAACTTTGAAGTTGTAGATAATTTCGTCTATCTTGGAACCAGCGTAAACACACCAACAATGTCAGCCTAGAAATCCAACGCAGGATAACTCTTGCCAACAGGTGCTATACTTCGGACTAAGTAGGCAATTGAGAAGCAAAGTCTCTCCCGACAAACAAAAACCAAACTCTATAAGTCACTCATAATTCCCGTCCTGCTTTATGGTGCAGAGGCCTGGACGATGTCAACAACAGATGAGTCGACGTTGCGAGTTTTCGAGAGAAAAGTTCTGCGAAAGTTTTATGGTCCTTTGCGCGTTGGCCCACGGCGAATATCGCATACGATGGAACGATGAGCTGTACGAGATATACGACGAACATTGACATAGTTTCAGCGAATTAAAAGACAGGCGGCTACGCTGGCTAGGTCATGTTGCTCCGGATGGACGAAACACTCCAGCTCTGAAAGTATTCGACGCAGTACCCGCCGCGGGAAGCAGAGGAAGAGGCAATGACCGTCACACTCCGTTGGAAGGACCAAGTGGAGAAGGACCTGGTGCCTCGCTTGGAATATCCAATTGGCGCCACGTTGCGAAAAGAAGAAACTGACTGGCGCGCGGTTATTAACTCGGCTATAATTCGCATAAGCGGTGTCTACGCCAATTAAGAAGAAGAAGATAGATTATATAAAATAAATGTGTGTGGATATAAAAGTGCAAAACAAATTTTATATCGAGAAAATACGTACTTCAAATAGTAGTAATTTTCAACTTTAAACGCGAATATCTCGAAAACTATACGCTTCCTCACACATTTCGGCCTCTTTCTTTTTCTGTCTACAATAAAAATATCATCGAACAAAAAAAGGGATGAGTATGAGAATATCGTATTATCTTTCACATTTTAAACATGGCTTCATAATATTTTATCTTCCCCTATCGTTTCCTATTTACTCAAACTCTACCGCCTTAAGTATTTTCTTTTTAACTGACCTTGTTAGTATGCAAGTTACAACTAAAAGGCAAAATGCCTGCTATCACAACCATAAATGTTCCAAACATTCCCATTAGCACACCACATAAATAAAATGAATCAGCCACTTGTTGCTATTTGCACGTTTACACCTACACACACACCAACTGGTCTATGCGAGTGCTTCTTGCAGTTATACCTACAGTAGAAAGAATGCGTCAATATGAAAAATATTGACTAACGGTAAACAAAATGGATAGGTATGTATATTTACCTATGTATATCAATATTATTGAACATTGAACACATGAAAGGAGTGTCCTAAAAAGCAACACAAGCCACTTCTGATGCATGCACAAATACAAAGCCAAGTGCTCAAGCTTGTAGAAAGGACGAAAAATCGATTTATTTCACACAAAGAAAGCGCCAACTAGCAACAAGTGCTGGTAGGCAGTGTGTAAGAGACAGTGGGTGTGCATTTGTAAAGTGGTATCAAGCATACACACGCTCTAAAACTTAAAAGGCTAACTAATACGAGGAAGAATTTACTTCCACTACTACAAAAGCCATAACCATTGAACAAAGCAAATCTGTTCAACAAGGTAGATCCTTGTGCAGTTGGTTGACAGCGCACAGTTCAGAGGAAAGAGGAAAACAGAAGCGTACATTGCCGCTAAAAATAGATTTCAAACACAAAGTGTCGAAGTCTCTATCTCTAAACTCAAAACCCCACCATAACGGCGTTTATGAGGGAGACAGTCTGCTGTTATGCCCATATACATACTCGTACAAGTATAAACATACACATCTATATTTCAGATTACAACCTTTCACAATGAAATTTCCATGTGTGGAGTACAAAACAGATGAAAACACAGAAAAGCATAGGCCAAAGTGTTATAAAGAAGGAAGGATATTCATGGTTAGCATTTGTGGGTGGTATGGCGAGTAGAGATTCAACCGTATATGCCGAGTTAATCAGCTGAAAAATTCAATAATTCTCCTAGCGTGCTAACCTACCGACGGCCGGAAGTTAGACTGTGAGTGGGGTAAACAAATATACAACGCCCATCTCTACATAATAAAATAGCCTGGGAGTACAGGGATACATAAATGCCCTGTTAAAAATAGCTGCCACTAAACTGGTTTAGTTTTTGAAGTACGACTGTCATTGCTGATGTATTTCACACTTGAAAGGATTAAATTATTATTTATGAGTTAGACCAATTTTAAAACTAGACAGTTTAAACTATCAAGAACTGCTGAAAATTGATGAAATTTTTTTGTTGCTGATTAATTAGTCCATCAGTTCCAACATCTCTACAAGGTAAGCACCTATGCGCAAACATACGAACATTTTGTGGGGTGTCTTTAAATAAGTTCTGCCATTGAACTGAGCTGATTAAAAATCGATACTAATTTATTATACATGCCGCACCACATTTTGAAATAAATAATTTTTTATACTCTTCCATTTCCTGTAGCCTATTCATATATTTTTTATTGCTATTAGCAATTTTTCTATAATTTTCACTAAAATAGTAACGTCTTTATAACATTAGAAAAATAGTTCGATGGTATGGCATATGTATGTGCCCCATGAGCAGCATATGAACGAATTTGATGACTACTTTTTATTTGTATATTATGTTCTCTTCCCCTATAACTTCTATTTCATTGCATCCTTTTTGCGCTGTCATAAATATTTACAAACTTAAAAGGCTCTAGTCATATTCTGTCATAAATATAGCCATTACATACATATTGTATACAAGTATATCTTCCATACAGTTGAAATAAGTGTGCGTGTGCTTGAACGGGTGGCTTAATATGACCAGTAACTGTAGAAAATTGTTCCTCTACCACCCACCTGCCTTCGGTAGGGGGTATTTGTGCTTGTTAATGTACATATACATACATCCTTTGGCGGAGAAATTTTCAAGGAATAAACGATGGCTGCTAAAAGTTTACCGGAAATTAACTGATTGTAAAAATCATTGCTGAGACTTTTTTCTGAAAACTTCAAATTCAATATTTTGCTTTTATGTATATATTCACAAACACAATTCACTCAACACACTCATTGAGGGTTTGTGCAGAACGAAAATTTTGCGTTGTTAGCTCGGAACATTTTACTTCATATTTTCGTGCGCTTAAGAGGACTGCAATTCTCAACAGACTTGTGATCTTCCTAAAAAATGCACATTATTAATAAATCCATTGTTTGATGCGATGTGTGGGAAGTGACATCATCTTGTTGACACCAAATGTCGCCGAGATCACGAGCTTCAATTTAAGACATCAATAAGTCGGTTATCAAGGCGCGATAACGGTCGCCATGGACGGTTACGTTCTCAACGGCATCATTTTTGAAGAAATATGGAGCGATGATTCCACCGGCGCACAAATCATACCAAACCGTTGTTTTTTCTGGACGAAATGGCAGCTCTTAAAACTCTTCAGGTTCGTCCCAAGTGCGGCAATTTTCCTTGTTTACATACCCATTGAGCCAGAAATAGGCCTCGTCTGCTTGGATCCCCCGTTATTATGTTATAGATTACATATTCAACTCATGGCTCTTTTCTTTTTAATATCGATCTCTTCGCTATATTTAAAGCACCAAGCATTAAAAAGTAGGAAATCGAACAAACACATTACAATAACATAACTCTAATGTGCCTGTCCTATTGATGTCATCGGCCTCAACACCCGCGCCGTTAGTTCTGCTTTCTCCAGACTGGACAAGGAAGCAAATGAAATGGGTCTGGCAGTGAACGAGGGCAAGACGAAATATCTCCTGTCATCAAACAAACAGTCGTCGCACTCGCGACTTGGCTCCCACGTCACTGTTGACAATCATAACTTTGAAGTTGTAGATAATTTCGTCTATCTTGGAACCAGCGTAAACACCACCAACAATGTCAGCCGATAAATCCAACGCAGGATAACTCTTGCCAACAGGTGCTACTTCGGACTAAGTAGGCAATTGAGAAACAAAGTCCTCTCTCGACAATCAAAAACCAAACTCTATAAGTCACTCATAATTCCCGTCTTGCTATATGGTGCAGAGGCTTGGACGATGTCAACAACGGATGAGTCGACATTCTGCGAAAGATTTATGGTCCTTTGCGCGTTGGCCACGGCGAATATCGCATTCGATGGAACGATGAGCTGTACGAGATATACGACGACATTGACATAGTTCAGCGAATTAAAAGACAGCGGCTACGCTGGCTAGGTCATGTTGTCCGGATAGACGAAAACACTCCAGCTCTGAAAGTACTCGACGCAATACCCGCCGCGGGAAGCAGAGGAAGGGGAAGACCTCCACTCCGTTTGAAGGACCAAGTGGAGAAGGACCTGGCTTCGCTTGGAATATCCAATTGGCGCCACGTTGCGAAAAGAAGAAACGACTGGCGTGCGGTTGTTAACTTGGCTATAATCGCGTAAGCGGTGTCTACGCCAATTAAGAAGAAGAATGTGCCTGCACATCTAATTAAGCCAGCTGCTCATACTCGTACAATATCCCGAAAAAAATCAAAAATAATTAAATTTATATGCACAAATTGGTCCGCTAAAGGTTAGCGTATCACTGCAGAATTTCAGCCGAAATTTCATGGGGATATTTTTGGCAGGCGGAGATGCACAGCAGTGTAATTGAGTTAAATATTAAGTTGATTATGCGCAGCACATAAAAAAGCGTGGGCAGTCGCAAACTGTGCGCTGAGGATTGAGGGGTTAACTGAATGGCTTTTAAAACGGATTTAAACTCTTTGTATTGCGCGAATACATTTTACGCTTTTTCTTGAGCATATACATACGTGCATTTCGGTTACTAATGAATTATTTTTTTCCTTTGCAGAGATCGAGGCCGTTGAAGCGTGTAAATGGCTGCGTGCTGCCGGCTTCCCGCAATATGCCCAAATGTATGAAGGTGAGTGTAAATTGAGTGTTATAGTACATGTATGCTGATTGAATAGAAGGAGTCTGCACGCCTGCGCATAACACTAGTTAGAGCTACAGAGATAATTTGGGATGTTGGTTCTGCACTCCCCAGGAGCGTTAACACAAAAAACGAAAGTGTTTGCAGATTTTTAGTTCGATCTCCCAATAGTTAGGCGCAGGAAATGAAAAAGGTCGACATATGTTTATGACATCTGGTAATTAATGGTTGCCACATTTCTGACAGCTTGTAATAACCGCAATTTTCGGCAACTTACACTCTTGTTAAACACTAAACCACATACCTCCCCCCACACAAAAATAGAAGTGAAAACATTTAAAACCACAAGTGAGTGAACACACACATGAACAAATTAATGAGGGCATGCAGTGAAGAATGAATAACAATGCAGTGAAAAGTGCGAGTGTTTTTTGGCAATGGTCAAAAACAACTTTTGGCATTTTTTACAACAGCAACAAATTTTACTTCAAAGAGAGGCAAAGTGCATTAAAAAGATTCAGAAGAGGCAGTTTTTGTTTCTCAAAGCCGTCATTTTCCTTATCAACTGACTTGAATTATTTTTTTTACAAACCATAAGAAAATAATTAGCTGA
This sequence comes from Bactrocera dorsalis, assembly GCF_023373825.1. Taxonomy (NCBI): domain Eukaryota; kingdom Metazoa; phylum Arthropoda; class Insecta; order Diptera; family Tephritidae; genus Bactrocera; species Bactrocera dorsalis. The sequence continues at coordinate 48,856,003 of NC_064304.1, read as the reverse complement.
GTGTTGTTATTGTCTTTTATAACTACTTTTTAACTAGTGTTAAATAGCATTATAATAAAACAAAAATATTATTATTAAAAGCATTTATATAATTGGGTCAAATCGTGTCCTTTTCGGGCCATTATACTTTCATTTCGAAATTTCTATCTGAAAATTAATATTTTCTGACTAGCTCAATTTTCGTCTGAAACTTATAATCTTTATAGACGATAATTATTTTTAATGAAGTCATAGAAATAAATTTATCGATCTATTAACCCAAATTTATGGCTTTATAACAAACACATATGCACAAGCAGCACGTATGTGCTTGATATTTTCTTAATGATTGAAATCACTAAACTCAAATACCCACTAAAGTGCAAATTGACGTCACAAATTCTCGCCCATAGTTTTTTGGTTTATAAAGCAACATTAAAGGTCAAAGCCTTCAACGAAAACAGGTATTCAAAGCATATATGTATATATAATATGGTAACGCCTAATTCATGTCAAATGCAATTCTGACTGACTCGTATTTTCGAGTTAAATGACCCCTTAGTGTTCAAAAATAGTGAGTATAAAACCATAGTTTTTTGACCTCCGGAATTTATTCGCTGTTTCTTCTTAAACAAAATATTCGACCTTTTTTCCCGTGGAGAATCAAGTTCCATATATTGTATGTGAACCTTTGCCCTGCAGTCACACCTTCGATTTTTTATTTCAATAAACCTAACATTTCAACACCGGTATTTAAAAGTGCAGACAGTTTACGAGTATTTAACACAAAAAGAAATAATCCAAGCATTCTGGCGCAGAAATTCCGATGAAAACGAAAACGCAAAAAGGTTGAGCGATTTCAAAGAAGAGAAAAAATTAAATAATAAAAAAAATATTCGGGCTACACGGGTAAAAAGGCCAAGTTCCCAAGTTTTTACTGTTGTACCCGAAAGCGCAGTGATAATATGGAATAATCAGCATTGGCGCTTTTATCATTTAATTTCTTCTCATTTTGTAATTTTTTCAGTGTAGGCTCCTTGTGCAACCAATTTAATATCACATTTCAAGGCATGTGCGCAAGCGCGTGTGGCACGTCTCAAACGAAAACCTGTATTCCTCATGAAACAAGCCTAATCTGCTCATACGAGGCGACAACCTTCCAAAAATGTAGTATTTCCCAAAATAAAAAAGAAATTTAGCAAAGGACGTCTTTAACCATTCAAAGGAATTTTTTTATTCGGGTATTCACGTAAACAATTTTGAGACGGGAAGAATGCAATTGATAGCGAAGATATGCGCATGAATGTCGCTAAAGTGGAGTAGAAGCAACAACACAATGAAAAGACTTTGTATTTGAAATTTGCGAACAAAAGAAGATTGTTAAGATACAGCGCCTATACATATTATGTAAGGCAACTGATATACCAACTTCTCTATATCGGCCCACTTTTTGGAAAACCCTTCATTTAAATTAAAGTGTTATGTGTAATAAATTGATTGAAATTATGTATATAATTAACAAAACAAGAGATGGCAGTAGTACATAATAATAAACCATGCTTAATGTAAATTATGGTTTACGTTTTAGCGAATTAGTACTCACATTGGTTACCATACGTAAGAGAGATTAATTAAGATAACCACATTAATACGACTTGGTTGCTGTCATAGAAAGATTTAGACTTTCGAAAACTTCTAAACTCGTTTACTTAAATTTGCTTATTCTAAAAATGTTGACCAACTTACAAAGAACGGTAATGAAACTATTGAAGATAATATACCTTCTGCATCACAGATACTAGACCAAACAGAATTAAATTCAGGAATAGACAATAAAACTTGGGACACACCTTTCTTCGAATTTGATTTCATTCTTAAACATCTTACAATTTTTTTATTTTTTTTCAAAATTATTTTATTTATTGGATCTGCTTTTTCTTAAAGCCTAACAATAAGTTATAAAATCTTAAATCTATTAAAAACTAGACAGATTCAAGCAAGTGATTGAGCTGTTTTGTCGTTCTTTAATACGCAGGCATATCTCTTCTTTTAAGTCGTGTTTGATAGCAGGAATGTACCAAAGCATTAGTCAAAAGGTTTGGGTGATCTCGGAATTTAGACATATGTATATTTAATTCTGCTGTCTTCTACCTCATTCTTTACCATAACACGTGATTGTTCTAAGCATTTTCGATTGAAATCTTTGTAATACTTGTATATCAATATCTATACATCCACATTGGCTTTATGACCGCATTATAATTATAAAATCACTCTGTTGTCTAGGGTAAGTTTGGAGTTTTTATTTAAAAGCGAATTTAAATTTGCAGCTCTAATCTTCATACATGTTATTTTACTAGAGATGTGTTTTCTCCACGTGAGCCTTCTATCTAGGTGAATACCAAGATATGTTATTTCCTTCGCTTGAGGTTCTAAAATATTGTTTATTTTTACTGCCGGGCATATTTTTGGTCCAAGCGAAAATGTAACAGGCTTACATTTCTGTTCATTCACATTTATACGCCAGTTCATAGCCACTCTTCGACAGCACTTAAATGCTCCGCTAATTCTTGATGCTAAAATGTTGCATTTGTTACGGCTCACTATAGCTGTGTCATCCGCAAAAGTTGAAGTTAATACATTATTAGCTGTTGGACGATCTACTGTATATACTTGTAGGCCTAACCTAAAACACTGCCCTGGGGTACACCCACTTTTACCATAAAATTTCTATTTTTTAAATAAGACTCCAATGTTTTATACAATTTTAAAGGTAGAATTTTTTTAATCTTATATAAAAGACCTTCGTGTCACACCTTATCAAACGCCTGAGCTACATCTAGAAATATTGCTGAACAGTACTCCCTTTGCTCAAATGCTTTCCGTATCTCGTTAGTAATTCTATTTACTTGCTCTATTATGCCATGTTTCGCTCGAAAACCGAATTGATGCATTGGTATTGTATTATTTTCGTGGAGGAAAGGAGACATCTTTAATAGTAATACTTTTTCAAATACTTTGAAAGACAGGGTAGAAGGCTGATTGGTCTGTATGAAGACGGCTGTGTTAAGTCTTTCCCAAGATAATCTGCGGCTTTTTCCATGAAATTGGATAGTATTCGTCACTAAGAATTGTCTTGAAGAGCAAAGATAGCACCTCTGCAGCAATAATTGGTAACTGAATTAACATTTTCGGGGAAATATTATCGGCGACTTTTTTGGATTAAGTTCTCTTTAGCTGTGTTGGGTAGGATTGACAGCTTAAAGTTGTTCTTTGGCAAATTGGGTTGAAATACCTTTTCTAGGTGATTTGCAAAGCAATTAGCCTTTTCCTCGTCACTTCGAGCCCAATTTCCACTCAAGTCTCGTATAGGCATGTTGGAGTCAGTTGGTGGCTTCATGGACTTTTGGGCTTTCCAAAGGGAATTTTGCTTGTTTGAATTTGGGCACAGCTTCTTTATATACATTTCGGTGTTCAATTCGTCCTCACGTTTAAGCGCTTTTTTTAATTTACGTACAGCTGATTTTAATTGAAGCAGAGTGGAAGGGGAACGATTTATCGGCCATTCACGTCTTGCACGCCTTTTTTCATTTACAAGCATTTCTATTTCTTTGTTAGAGATTTTTCTGAAACCAAGTGGCTTATAGCTTTTCTTTGGTATTGCTAAGACAGCTGCGCTGGTTATTATATCATTGACTTCTTTTATGCTTTCGTCAATATCTCTTCCTGTATTTATTTTGCTCTCAATATTAATGTGGCTACTGACGTATTTTTTATATTTTAGCCAATTCGTTTTATAAGAAGTTAGACCCACTTTTGGATTAACGAATATGGGTTGTTCATAACTTTATTATTACAGGAGAGTGACCAGAAGATAGATCAGTACATGTATCAGCTGTTATGTGCGATTTATTTATATTTTTGATTACAGTAAAATCAATTAGAACTGGTATTTTCTTACGATCACTAGGCCAATATATCGGCTTATCAGGAGATATTATTTCAAGGTTGTCATGCCTATTAATAACAGTTTGATACAGCTGTCGTCCTTTCGGATTAATAAGACGTGAGCCTCAGTAAACGATTTCTAATAAACACTGCCGTGCCACCATGCGCTTTTCCATCCGGATGATTTGTAACATATAGCCTAAATTGCGGTATATTGAAATTATTTTTATTTGTTAGATGAGTTTCTGAAATAAGCATTACATCTATATTCTTTTCAGACAGAAATCTAATAATCTCTAATTTATGGTGGTTAACACCGTTAGCATTCCATATACAGATATTTAGTACGCTCATTTTTTACTTAATAAATTTTGCAGCATTCGATTTTGTGATTTTATTAAATCTTGAATCAAGTTTTGCATGGGAGACATAAATTGTGTCATACACTGTGTAAGATTTATAATCATAGTTTCAATACGTCCATTTGAACGATTTTGCGGCAGTTGCATTTGCACAGTGTTGCCTTTCACCACATTTGCATAGCTTCCTTGCATATTATTATTGTTAGAAGTAAAAGGATTTGGACTTTTTCCTGAGGTTGCTATAATTTCATTACGGGGTGTTTGTAACATTTGGTTACGACATGCTTGAAAGCCCTGTGACAGCTTCCATTTCAAATCTTTATATACAGGGCAACCTCTGTAGTTTGCAGTGTGATTTCCTCCGCAATTGCTGCATTTTTTATTTAATTCCTCTTTCTTAAAGGTGCATTTAGAAGTAGGATGTAAATCACCACATACCACACAAACACTGCGTAGAGTGCAATATGGTTTAGTATGCCCATATTCTTGGCAGTTAGTACATTGTACCGGACCGTTTCTTTTATATGGTTCTTCCACAGTTACTTTACGATGCAGCAAATATTTCAAATTATATATTGGATGTGTTTCATTTTTAAGTTGATTTGAGTGCGGCAACAAATCAATTTTAAACATTGGCTGTGGTACTATGTTTCTATTAAATATATTTACAAATTCGAATGTAGCCTTTGCAGTCAAATAACTCGAAAAAGAATGCGAAGAAAACTGATCAGATAACATTCAACCAGCCAATTTTAATTGTAGTAACGCGCTAGACAGATCAATAATTCATTTCTACATGGCCCCTAAAACAAGCTCTAAAACCAATGTTGCCGCACTGGCAGACACGGGTTCAATGATACATGCAGAATACATGAGTATCATAAAGCGCCGCGACATGTTGCATGCGAGAGAAAAAAGGTGAATCTGAAATACAAGCAACAGATTAAGCGAGGCGCTTTCGCTTTTTGTGCCCTGGCTTCTAAATGCTGCAAGTTTGGGCTATAGCTGCCATCCACACTTCGCCACTTTAACCTTAAGTCACTGGGATTGGCTCTTTCGGAGTTGCCCGCAAACTGAACCTGCTCTTATTTAAATTTATTTGCTATCTTCCTTAATGCTTTTTTGTGCAATATTTCGGTCGCGCCCTTTCGCGGATGAATTGAACTGAAAAGTTTCAATGCCGACTGCAGCACGCACGGCGGCTTGTTGCGTGCAGCAGTACTCTTATTAGACATGTTGCTGTAGCTTTTGTTCACCATTCGCTCGACTGTGTGTGCTTGACCTTGAAAGGGTTTGCATATTATCATAAATTTCCTGATTCAACTTGTATTCTTTATATCGACGTTGCGGCAGAGCACATGAGCCAGACGTGTCAGAAGTTTCTCCTTTTTCTTTTTGCACGAGCGTTAATTATTTTTATTTTCGCTCCACACCCAAAATGATTAATGCGGATTTTTAATGAAATTCTTGTAGTTTCGTAATTTTTGTGTACATTCTGCACTTCGAAAGTTGCTTACCTGATCCTCGTTTGATCCCGAGCAAGTGTCATATAGTCTTTTGTTGAAAATTGGGCGGCAGTTTCGTGTTGTGTGTCGCTTATTTTCTTTAAATTTGATTGCAGTTCGTATCCCTCTCCTGCTGGACTCCCCTCACGAAACTCTCAATTTCGCGGTCATTATTCACTCTCGTCGCTTCAAAGGTGTTCTGTCCGCTGGCTGCACGCACAGACTTTGCTGCATATTTGCAAATTGGTTTAATCATACAATTGATGTGCGACCATTTGTTTTAATAAGAAACGACTGTCCGGCGGCTAACCGCTAACAGGTACAGCGTAAGCATGCGCAACGCACTTTGAACACAGTGATAAGCAAATTAATTTTCACTCTTTTATTATTGGGGGGTTAAAAAGAAATGCCCGTTGATAGCTGTAGCCGCAGTTAATTTTTCATGCCGATAAATGATGACTTAAAGCGCAAAGGCAAATAAGCCACTTACGGCATTGAAGATCACAAGACAATATCATTTGGACTTGCTTAGCAGACTATAGTACTAGAAATTTAAAGTATATTTTCTCGCTTATTTTTTTTTAAGATAAATTACGCATGGATACGTGGAGAAGAGTGGGTTTGGAAGTTCGTCTATTGAATTGAATCTATATGGTAGTTGGACCTCTTCTTCAAAAGACAGACGTAATAAATTCATAGCCGTCGAAAAATAATTTTAAATGACACACGAAATCAAAATGACTAAGAAAGAATTTCATAGGAAATTTTGCAATTTATTGTGAAAAAATTTGGACTGATGTCAAAAAGGGACTTGTGGAGGCGAACGCCAAACGAACCAACAAAATAAAGTTCATCAAGATCGAAAGTATCAAAGAAACGCGTTTTACCATATCGTTATATATTTGAGTGTCATGCGACACATAATCGACACAATCGACGTGTTGAAAATAATTGTCATTTTGACTTTGGAATGCTTCCATATTCACCATATTCTCCATATCTAATTATCAGAGGCGTTTATTGTCGTCACACCCCAATAGAATGCTTGCTGTGAAAAATAATTACTATAAGAGATAATCGCTGAGAGTAGACCTATATCTGAACGTAAGTAAAATCTGCAGATATGGTATCGAAAATGTCCACAATCCCGAAGTTCAACCTGAGAACTGTAAAACTTTCTTTCTCAAATTTGGCCGGCACTGTTTGATCAAAAAGTAAAATAGATACGACCGAAATTTTTGGAACGCCGAGCTTTTTTAGCTTCATTAATCATAAAATAAGAAGAAGTGAAAGCTTCTTGTCTAATAAACTTCGTAAAGTGGGAGTCTTAAACTATAAACCAAAATGGACACTACACTTGAGTCAGAGATGCAATATGAACCTGTTATAACTGTATGCCATATTTAAAAAATTAAAATTTTTTTTCGATGCCACTCGGAAAAATATGAAGGCATCTGAAATAGTATACACTTGTACTTGACCCACTTTTAAGCGCTTTTGGTTATATTATTATATTTGATTAAAACGCTCATAAACAAACATAATATATAGTTATGTAAATATTTTTCCTATAGTAAAAATTTTTAAATTTAGCACTTTATAGTTATTATGATCACTTCCTTTAGTTCGCAGAGAAAACATTTCTCCACTATCGATTTCTAATATTAATTATAAATATGTGCTTTCGAATGCATAAGTACATATGTGTTTAAGTTTTCCCCAGCTCGATGCACGAGTTCATTACACTTACTCACTCATTCACTGTGTCATTCTTATGGCGATGTGTGAATAAACAACGCTCGCGTTGCCGACAATTCGAATAAAATTGCTGTCAGTAATTTACACCGTCGCTCTTCTAAGTGCGCTAGTGGCGTTTGACACCAGTGCAACATGCGGAGGCGCCGCAACGCAACACGTCATTGCAGTATTTACTTAGTGCGGCAATGCGTCAGTGCCCACGAACCACCAACACACTCACTCCTTGGCACGTCTGCAGCCACCTTAAAAGTTTCGTACTGGTTCGCACTTCCTTCCATCAATGGCGCTTTTGTGGAAGTACATACGTACATACGTACATATGTGTATATGTGTGTGTGACTATGCCTAGAACTAATTCTTCTCGCCACAAGTTTTTTATATTCAACAAGACGCCATAAAGCAACTAAATAATCAACGCGGCTACCTTCATTTCTCCCCGCCTGTAGCCGCTCAGTCGACGGACGTAATATCAGTGCTATCGAAAATTGATTCGATGACACGTAGAACTTGATTGCCTACATCCAAAACGAAACAGCGAAGAGTCGGCAGTCTGGTGGGAAACGGAATGTCAAATGCATGTTTGTTTTCGTCCGTGTTTGTGGCTTTGGTCCACAGCGTAGTCGTACGTTCCGTTGGCTAACCGCGAGGCGGGGAACGAGTGGATGGCGGTTTTGGCAATCTTGAATTGGATTTACAATTTTTCTTTATTTCCCATATTTAATTTCGACATTCGTATTTGCCTATGAAAATGTAATGGGCAACCGAGGAACGTTTGAAATTTGTTCATTCATTGACTGGGAACGCTGCAGGCAACATTGCTTTTGGCTGATTTTATTGCCTTAGTGTAGGCGCTTGCCAGTGAAGCAATCAAAAAAGTTTAATAAATATACTATGTCTGAAGACTCGTTGTTTCAAATATTTGCATAGAATTTTACTTTACTTATAGGTCGCCTATATATATATATATATGTATATCGTTACAACTAATCAAATTTTAATATACATATATGTTCCTTCTTTCGATCAGATCACCAGTTCCCGCTCGACCTGACTAACGTGGCCAAGGATCACACCAACCTAGAGAATGATCAACTCCAATCACTCTACCGACGTCTCTGTATATTGAATCGCTGTGCCAACATGCGCCTCGACCAAGCACACAAGGCGCAAACGCCGCAGGTTTGTCAACTTCCCCTCTCTAAATTACCCCTTAAAGTACAACAAATCATCAACTCAATCACGTACGATTCATCCCAGCAGAAGGAGGACTCCGATGATGAGAATTGTGCGCTTAGCGAAAATTGGACATTCCAGCCACATATACGTCGTTGGTCGCGTATTGGTGAAATGGGTCTTGAGCTGCCACCCGCCGGTAAGTTGAATATCGAGAAGACAGAAAGTTCATCCAAGGAGTCCAGTCCCGATCGCTTTGAAGATGACAGTTACGACATGCCTGGCGGGGGTGGCCTTTCGCTCACTCTACCTGGTAATTCCACAGACTCCATCCTCAATGAATCGACCGATTCAGCAGCAGTGCGTTTGCGTCGCACTGGTAGTGAACGTTTTAAGGATGGTGCCAAAGCATTCCTGCGACGCGTAGAGTCTATAAAATCTCGGCGACGAAAGCGTCAAAATCGCGAGGGTATTGTCATTAGTGGACCACAAGCATTGGATTTGTCACAACTCGGCCAGCGCAGTAGCATACGTAAACCGGATGCTGTATATTCCACACCACCTTCACCATCAGCGGTCAGTCCAATGCACACATTCCCGAAGGGCCCAATGTTTGGAAATGAACTGAAAGTCCCATCACAAAGTGAAACTTTCCTCAGTCCGAATCGGGCGAGTCCCAAACGTACACCAACCACACCGCGTTCGATGCGTGCCAGCCCACTACATTTTTTCTCGAATCCGATGCCACATTTGAAGGAGGGCAAGTCAGATGATTCTTCTTCATACTATAGCGATAGCCAAGAATCGTCTGCAGGTGGTAAATTATCCCTGCGTAAGACTCCTTCAAAAACACGCAGATTTTTGCAACGCACCGGTAAAGTAGATGATATAGGCGCACATTCAGACTCCGAATGTCATCACGGTAGAAAATTACTGATAAAGGACGCCAATTCCAACACCACTGAGGTACGTGAAATCCTATATGAGCAAATTAAAACAGAGCTCTATGATATACATATTTCTATATATTCCACAGATAAAAGTCAAGAAACTGACACGCGGTGGCTCACTTAATTTAGGTAAGGACCCCAAGAAACGAGAGGGTTTCCGGTCGGCGAGCTTCCGTTCGCGTTCCACTTCACGTAAAGAAACCAAACCTGAAGAAACCGAAAATATTAAACGGTAAGCATATAATTACATAAAATGGGAAAGTGCGTGTTTACTTAATTTTATTTGTCGTCACACACATCAGTACCCCGGTTGTGCGATGGCATAGTTTTCAGATGGAGGAGCGTCCAAACATGATCTTCCGGAAATGTTTCTCGCAAAAGATCGATCCTAACATGAACAATCATGGCATTCCATTTGTGGCCATGTCAGCAGGCCAGCTACACATTCTACGCAAGCTTGCATTGGTCATACTCACCGGGTATATGGAGCGGTACTGCCCAACACATCGCTCAGGTTGGAATTGGGAGCTCCCCAAGTTTATTAAGAAAATCAAAATGCCCGACTACAAGGACAAGAAAGTGTTCGGAGTACCACTGTTGTTGATATTGCAACGTACCGGGCAGACGTTGCCGATTGCGATAAGAGCTGCCTTCCGTTGGCTGCAAGTGCGCGCTCTTGATCAGATCGGCCTGTTCCGCAAGAGTGGTGTCAAGTCCCGCATCATCAAGCTAAAGTCAGAGGTGGAACAACTCGATTCAACGGCGCTTTGCATGGAAGTGTATGACACACAACAAGCTTACGATGTAGCCGATATGTTGAAACAGTATTTCCGCGATCTACCCGAATCGTTGCTCACCACCAAGATGTCCGAAACCTTTGCAGCAATTTTCCAACGTATGTTGCAAATAATTGATGTCTACGAAAATAAGGTTGTGTGTTATTGTGTATTCATTCATTTTGTAGATCTTCCCAAGGACGTGCGTTTAGAAGCTGTACAGTGCGCGGTACTTCTACTACCAGATGAAAATCGCGAAATACTCTACGCTTTGCTGGAGTTCTTGACGCTAGTGGCAGCCAATGCGGAGCAAAATCAAATGACTGCAAATAATTTAGCGGTTTGCCTGGCGCCATCGCTCTTCCATAGCACTATTTCGACTGGTGTAGCTTCGGTTTCAGCCTCACCCAGGAGGCGCAAGGGTGCCGGTGTGCCCGACGATAAGGAACTACAAGAGGCAAAAGCTTCCCATGAATGCTTGTCCTTTATGATTGAAAACTACAAACAAATCTTCACTGCGAGCAAAGAGAAGATAAGCAAATGCAATTTCGGCTATATGGAAGAGTCGAAGCCAGTGCCTCTGGAGGCACTAGGCGAGGGCATGCAGTTCCATAATTGGCGAGGATATCTGTATGAATGTACCAAGGCCACCATCAAGGAGGGTAGAGAGAAGTGAGTATGACAGAGTATGTTACATCCAGTATTAGTTTGATATGATATTATCTCTCTTTTGTAGAACTCGTGGCTGGTTCACTATCTCTTCACAAAATGACAGCAACGTGGACATTGCCTACAAGAAAGTGGGCGACGGTCACCCTTTGCGTTTGTGGCGCTGTACCACTGAAGTCGAGGGCCCCCCTAAAGAGGTCTTGGACTATATCATCAAGCAACGCGCCTCATGGGACTCGAACTTGCTGGAGAGTCAAACTGTTAAGAAACTGGACGCCACCACGGAAATATTCCAATATGCCATAGACGGGCAATTCACAACCGACTTCTGCGTGCTACGGTAAGGCGCAAAATCCTATTCAGGAAATATTGATTTCATATATTTTGTTTTTTTTTTCACAGCTCTTGGCAAACAACTGATCTGCCGCGCGGCGCCTGTGTTATTGTGGAAACCTCCATCGATCATGCAAAGGCAAAACCGATGTTCGGCGCCATTAGAGGTGTTGTGCTTGCTTCGCGCTATTTGATAGAGCCCTGCGGTAGTGGACGATCACGCGTAATGCATTTGACGCGGGTGGATGTTAAGTGAGTTAAAATCATTACTTCAAATTCAATTTACTTAAATTTCAAAAAAAAATTAAAATGTTTTATCATCAACTTCTCCCAGGGGCCGGACTCCCGAGTGGTACAACAAGAGTTACGGACACATTTGCTCGCTGTATTTATCAAAAATCCGCTTGGCGTTCAAACATGTCGCTGACGGTCCTGAGAGCAAGGTGTAATATGATATATATAGAATATCGTGAGATTAACTTCGGAAATCCAAAATATAAACCACAAATTTCGAAACACGAAAATACGATAAACAACTTAAAGACATCACATAACTTAAGAAACCCTGAGAACTGATTTTAAAAAATGTATCTTGCTTTAAATGTCGCAAATCCTAAAGGCATTTACTTTTTATTAAAAGTAAAAATATTAAACAAAAAGTATATTAACAACTAAAGCAAACACTACCCAAATACGATAAGAGTTCGAAAGTGCCCAAACTGAAGTTACAAAATATTTTTTAAAATGTTCAACAAGGTTTACAAGAATATTATATAAGCGTAAATGACTCATTTTAATGATATTCCTTAAACAAAACAACAACAAGGCGTTCAAAAAGTAACGTACTTAAACTTATACCCAGGAAGAATTACATATCTAAGATTCGCAGAGAAGAAGTGGGGCGCTGGTATTTAGAGTAACTGCAACTAACGGAAATGTAATTGTGTAAAAAGATAGGCATTTATCACGGATAGCGCTCAAATTCCTTCATTACCTCTATTAAAATACTGGCTAATTCGCCCAAGGAAAAGGAGGATATCAAGGCATTCACAATTTTACTTGTAAATACTTTATAAATTATGGAAAATGTTTATATTTTTCCAAATTGACAGAATGCAATATTTTTTCGTAGCCTTAAAAATTACGGAAGTAAAAATTAAATCTAAATGTAAAAACATTGTAAATAGTAAAGAATTAGTTTAAGAGCCCTGCGGCATTTTTTAGGCATTAAGATTACTAGTATATTTGTAAAATATTAAATTAAAAAAATTAAAATGTAAACCACTGCAGAGAGTTAGTGGAAATGTATGTTAGCCCTCTAACACAAGATAATACTCAAAACTGAAGCATCACAAAAGTTTTTTTTTTACCGAAAATACATTTGCCTTTAAAAATATGAAAGAAACTAACTTCAATTATACATGAAGCTTCACTTATATTTCCGAACTTCGCGCACTTAAATATACAAACACACAATAAATTAACATAATCGTAAACCCCTATGCTGATGTATTAACGTAGTTACGTAGACGTGATGTATATTTGTACGTAAACATGAAAATTCCAAGGAAACGCGAGAAACTGCAAAAGAAACAGAATGGAAGAGTAGCAAGAGAACCACAGAAATCAGCAACAATTAATTCATTTGGAAGATGAATGAAAATAGCGACACCTTCGATCCGAGAATACTACTGACAATGGAACAGAGAGAAAATTATCAATTAAATGGAAAAGTAATTTATGTGGAAAATAATTCAACTAGTCAAATTGTTAAATTTAAGCCTAACCGTATACTGTGTATGGAACCAGAAAGAGAGCAAGCGCGAATGAGAGCGGTGCAAAGTATAAGAAACGGTATTAAATTAATTGTTATACCCAGCAAATATCTGTAAATTACTAACCTTAATATTTAAGTGCCCGTATACCGACTCGATGTCTGTATGTATATGTGCATATATATTTACCCGAAGGAGTACGAGTAGTTAATGCGCGAGATTATTGAGTAGACGAAAGAGTAATTCGTTTGAATAAAAGTTCAGGAATATAAAATTGGATATTTTTAGCAATTATAAAGTTATACCATAGTGAGTATATATGAATATATGTATGTACGTATGCAGAAATACATGTCAAAAACTATGTTTACTCAAATATCGTGTTTGCTGCTCTCAAACAAATAAATAAAATTATATATACATATACAAAAAAAAAATGTTTTATTTTTAATTTCCATAATCGTGTGGGTTAGACTGTGTGGACTTTTAAGCTGCGATATCAACCAAGTATGAGAGACACAAGATTGCGTCACGAAATATGTTATTATATACAAAAGGAGCAGTCAAACTTCTATTGTAATTGTAAACTGAGCTTCTTATCCTTTCTTTCATAACAATTTTCTGTCAAAAACACTCCAAATAGAATTTCAATATCGAAGTTTAGCCCAAATTTCAGCATGCGCACACTCTACAACTTTTTACTCCAGAATACATTTTATTCGCCACTACTGTACTATAACAAGCTTACGTTGTGCTTTGGGCTTGAGTGGTGCGTGTCTGTACTACATCGTCCAAGGTTCAAAGCACTATAATATCGTACGGTATATCGTACGTTTTAAGGTGACCAGGATCAACTTTTAAACTGCAATACGACAAAAACGAAACTTTATAATTCAGTGCATGTAATTTATAATATAATGGCATAACACATAATAATATTGGTATTGTCGGTCTAAAATATTAAATGAAACACTTAAAACTAAAATGGCTGTCGGATATTAAATAATGCAATAAAATTAATGCATCCACTTTGGAATTATTTTTTTTTATTTCCCAAAAACCTGATTGAAAAAAACTGTAATGTAATCCCACAAACTTGGTTAAAAATGTATTTTTAATTTTTAATACCAAAGTCCAGATTGACCAATAAAAAACAAAAATTTTAATACCAAGCAAATAATTTATAATTAAACAAGTGAAGAAGGGCTAAGTTCGGATGTAAGCGAACATTTTATTCTCTCGCAACTCAAACTCAAGAATCAAATTAGGGAAATACCATTAGATGTGGAAAAAATTTAGTATAGCTAAATAATTTTTATTGAAAATTTCACACATTTTGGCCAATCTAAAGGGTTTAAAGTATAGAGGTAGTATCGATCCGAATTTATCTATTTTTGGTATTACCACATGTTAATATACATATTAGTTATATAACGCTAGAAAAAGTTTTCATCTGATTTTATTTATTTGAGGCAAAAATATGCACCGTTATTATAAATACACTTTCACCTAATTTTATTAAGATAACTCACATATTGCCCAATATATGGGGTATAAAGTCAACCGGAAGTTCTTTCTACTGGCTATATGGGGCTAATGGAAGTATTAATCCGATTCAACCCATTTTTGACATAGAGACATACTGTTATCAGGAAAGGATTCTCTCTAAATTTAAATTATATATCTCACACATTGACCGACATTTTCGGTAAAAAGTCAGCCATAGGTACTAGGACCCACAATTTCGATATATGGGGGCTTGAATAGTTTTGGTAAATTTTTGACCATTTAAAGACTTGTTAGTGAAAGGATCAGAGGTGGGAAGTAGACGTGGTTAGGGTCGGGGTAATGTTTTGTACTAAATTCGTTGAAATTGGTTTATTATTTCCTAAGATAAATGTTCTCACCGAAATGTGGGACTACCACACCCCGGCCCCGGTTCCTATAAAGTTTTCTTGTACCACCCCAAGTGTGAAATTTTATGCCTTTAGCTTACTTAGTTTATCGGCCTTCTGTAGTTTTCATCAAAACCGTTATATGGGGAGTGGGTTTCGTGATCATCCCATTTCACCTATTTTCAAACTGTCGCAAGAGGTGTCGAAATGATTTGCATGTGCAAATTTGAGTGATATAGCTTGAATAATTTGGGAGATATACATATATAATAAATTAATTCGGAGGCGGGGACACGTGTACTTTTTGAAAATTTTTAAAACATAGGCGCCCCATATTTTTGATGTGTTGCTGAATGTAAAAGCAATAGGGAAAAAGCAATTAAGCAGTTTTGCCATACTCTTCCAACATGATTTGCTATTGATATGGTAATAAAGTTTTGTTCACCTAACCGTTGTATGAATCACCTAAAACTAATCGAGATAAATATAGGGTTACAAATACTATATGTACTTGATCTGGAGACGAGACGAGTTGAAATCCGGGTGACTTGATTTGAATTTTTTCACCGATTTCGAGACAGTTATCTCTTCCCATGGTCAGAGCACAAATTATAGAAATATTTCAATCTAAAAACAATAAAGAACTTCTTTATGAATATAATGGGTCTCCGAGAAATGAATACCATGCAAATTAAAATGGTAAGGAGAAACCTGATGATTACCAGCAAAGTTATTAGGACAGCAAGTATGCTATGGTTGAAAGTATGGAAGTTGTACGAACTGGTAAAAGAGCAGGCGTTTGTCTGATGTGAAAAGAGAAGCAACGCTCGAAGAAATGTCCGAAATGGTATGGCTATATAAAGTGGACAAAATTCTCATATTATTAAACGTACCGTTAATTAATTTGCGTTTAAAATTTACAACAGCTTTTAATCACATCCTTTTATACATATTATATTCACTCATTATAAAAACAACGTAATTATATTTTATAAAAAACCACTTTATCTGACTAAACTTCTGCTATGAGCAAACAGTCGCAACGGAATTATTTCTTCATCTCTTTCCTAAACGACAAATTACAGAGTAATATTTTAAATGCAATTAATCCCGATTTAATACCATCAAACACTTGGCACCGATTTACGATATAAGCACTTTTCTAAAATTACTCTCCATTGAGGATGATCATGGCATATCGCTATGAAATTGTTTACTCATAGGCGCACAAGTTTTTAACAATAACCCAGTCTGAAATGGAACAGTTGTGTATCGGGTTGTTATAGCACTTGCCATTGTAGGAACAAAGTGGTCCGTTTATTCGGTCAGACAGACTTTGTATTTAAAACTAACTTTGGATGGAAACAAAAAACACATTTTCTCACACATTGAAAGTACACTTAGAGAGCGCAAGATATCGCGAAATTTTTTATGTAAAATTGGGTTTCAAATCGGATCAATTGAAGAATTTTCTTTACATTAGTAACTTAAACACTGGGAAAGAAGTCATTAATTTGTGCAATGCCTTTCCAATTTGATGTTGGGTTACTAGGAGCAATACTAATTTCGTTGTGCACGTAAGCACATATAAAAGTGAGATATCTCTTTGAAATTTATTAAGTGGACACATGTATCGGGAAATGGTGAGATTGCCATGTAATATTTCACAAAACGCATCTCCGCAGCAATACCATTATTTTCTGTTGTATATCCATTTTGGTAGAGAACAATTAAGTAAATCCCACTTTGCATAAACACAGACTAAATATTCGAAGCAGTCATCTGATTATATTTTGAATTCCAAAGAATTTTTAAATATACGCACACAATCATACATACAGTACATGTTTTCGAACATTTCGAGCTGTTTTTGTTAAATATTTTCTTAAATAACACAATATTTAATGGTAGATTAGATCTGGCAAAAGTGAGCGCCTGAAAAAATATTTGAATTACCTCAATACAAAATTTACGTCGAATAAACTAGCTTTGCTAATGCAAACCCAAATAAATGCACAAATGTTAAATACACAATGTAGACACACATGTTTATTTGTGTGTGATCGCGAATGCATTTTGCCAGTTAATACTCGTATGTAAACATTTGAATATTTAACTTTGTAATAATTGAAATTTTATAGCGTGTGAATCGCTGGACTTGTGGAAAAAGTGCAATAAAGTTGCTTAGATTATTATTGAACGATATTTTGTTATAATATTATTAAATTTTAATTAATTTAATTGTTCGATGTTTTTGTTAATTTCAATTGTAAATTCATGTCTTACATAATGCCTTCTATGCAGCAATAAATTAAATAACCCATCAAAAGTTTTCTATAATTAAGGCAAATTGATGTACTGATGTTGTCAAACCATTCGCGAGTTGTGGGATGGCTTTTATTTGACCAATTACTCGTATTTAGACTCTAACCGATTTCTATTTCTGGGTGTATTTTCGGTTAAGAATATAACCGAACTTTACTATTATTTTTCACGGGTTTAATGATTTATATGATTTTGCTTACTTTTCCTTTTATTTGGCTTATCTTTTGTTAGGACGGGAATATTGACGGTCTTTGATCGTCGAGAGAGGACTTTATTTTTCAATTGCCTACTCAGTCCAAAATAACACCTGTTGACAAATGTGATTCTGCGTTGGATTTAAAAGCTGATATTGTTGTTGGTGTTGATACTATATTTAATAGTGATGTGCGAGCCAAGTCGCGAATGTGATGACTCTTTGCTTGATAAGAGAAGATATTTCCGAAACGTTTTGCTTCCTTGTTCAGTCTGGAGAAAGCAGAACTAACAGCGCGGCTGTTGAAGCTAGAGATATTAATATCATCGACATACGGCAGCAGCTGTACACTCTTATACAAGATAGTACCTTCTCTATTCAGCTCTGCAGCTCGTATTATTTTCTCTTTGAATAAATGTTTGACCAATTACTCGTATTTTTTGAAAATAGGAGTTTGATTACAGTTATTTCTGAAGTCTTTCCTGTATTGTATTTAAAGATATATTTAATCACCTTCTAAACAAAATTTCTTAGCTTCGCTTAGACTGAGCAGGGGTTTCTTCTCAAAAAGGAAAATTGTAGATTCCAGTTTCTCTATAATGTTGAGACTATCCTATACAAATGTGCAACTCGTATTTAAATACTTTGAAGTTTTGTAAATAGTCCATTTGGGGTACTATGTAAGAAAGGCAAAGTGACAAATCAAAAAATACTGACCGATTGTATGCGTCAGTGATCGCAATAGAACATGTGTTAACTTGCAATAACAAATATAAACAGTTTTCAGTTATTTTTTAACGCAATGTATGTATGCATGTAGGTATACGTGGTGTGAACCAAAATAATTGGGATGATTTCCCTTTCCTTGTAAACAACAACCTGCGAAAACTAGAGATGTCTTGACGAAATTACTTACACCTGAACTTAAACATTTTATGTTTTAGTCGATAATGACAGAAATATCTCTTGTTATTCGGGGCCGTGAGTAGTATGCATATGTTCATAACTTTCTAAGCAAGTCTTTTAGTAACGTAATGTTGACTTTAATTTAAAAATTTCAATTACATTGGATGATATAGGAATACAATTATCAAAATTTAATAAATTAGTATGTACACTACCGAAAAAGACTGCAGTGATGCACTGTACTGTGATGACTGATCAAGAACATACCATATGTATCCATAAATTTTGCGCTCTCGCAGCATGTTGCTATAGAGTTTTGTTCACCTAGCGGTAATTTGTATCACCTAAAACTAATCGAGATAAATATAGACTTGTAGGTATATAAATAATTAGGATGACGAGACGAGTTAAAATCCGAGTGATTGTCCGTCTATCCGTTTGCCCGTCCGTCGTCCAATCGATGACTTGTTTTATATGTTCCTTGGCTCCCGAAGAGCATTAATATTACAGATGGGCGAAATCGAATACTTACCACGCCCACAAAACACTGTTATTTTAGAACCTATAAAGTGCTATAACTGGGCTACAGATTAAGAAACAAAACTGTAATTTGATGCAGCGATCCTGTCGTTTGAAAATGTTTAGAAAGCTCAGAAATAATCCTTTTGGCATTCTCTCGAAAATGTAAAATAGCTGAAATCGGATTATAGCCCTGACCACTCCCTATCGGACCACAGCTATTCAAATCTCAGATATCGAGTTCAGTTCCCATTGAAATTGTAAGAGTGTGTTTCTTTGAAAGTTTTCCCCGTCTTTGATCCTTTCAAGTGGCAAGAGTATAAAATGATCGGTTACCTCCGAACGTAGACCTCCCTTCTTTATTATATAAAAGAGTTCCATAACTGATATTCTTCTATATAATATTTGGCAGCCTAAACTGAAAGCTTTTCGTCTCATTCTTTGTTGGTTATATGCATGAGTCACCTGAAATATGTGTCTTATTAGTAAACTCAGTTAGGAGCACTTATGAAATATATTGCTTTGAGATTCGCTACTCAGTATTTCTCGTCCTCTTTTCCGTTGAAAACTTAGAAATAATTTTCCTTTAGTACAAAATGGTATCCAAAGACATGTCTCCAGTTGCACGACATCCGATTTTAGCCATTCCCAGTTTTCTAAAGCACTCATAATGGTAAATGTCGAAACTGCGTACAGCTTAATAAAAAATAAAGATTCAAAACAATAGCAATCGTACATGCGAAACTAAAAATATTGTGAACTATAAATTATAAACACAAAATTTTATCTACATAAAAGTAAAAAAAATTGTTTTCGGGTTTCATGTCCCTCATTTCTCTGGGTTAAAGAATCGCTTGGCGAAGGGATCTGCACACCATCACATCGATAATAATCAACTCTTCAACAGGTGTTACCTTTGCACTTAGTTCTGTCTTAAAAACCCACTTTCCCACAAGGAAACATACATGATTTTAACATCAATTTGCGTCCAAAAATGGTGCCTGACAATGGATGTAACAATCAGGTAATATGCCGCTAATTAGAACAGAAGAACTTCCAACACCTACTAAGATGTGCGATACATTATTTCCGTATCATACATGCATGTATGTGTGTGACTCATCAAATGAGTCAATAAGCTATATAAGAGCAGCACTCATGCAACATAATGCATTAGAAATACAATGCACACAACTAACGCTCGCTCGTCCTCGAGCCACAAAAATGCACCCGAAATAATTTTGCAAGCTCATTAAAATTTTATACAAAGTGTAATAAATTTAGCGAACATTTTGACTCATATGGTGCATGAAATAAATATAACTGTGGCGAGTGCGGCAGCGCCCAAATTTATAGCGGACAGGCTTGTGCGTATTTACACATGTAATTATTCAACGCAAATGGGCACGCAAAGTCGCGTAATTTGGTCGCTTAAATGGCTATCAAAGCAAATGGCAACGCAGCGCGCCGCACGCAAAGGTCAGCGCAGCCAAGTAGCGCCGGTATGTGTGGGGTGGTAGGACGAAACGATGGAAGCTACTGGTGTCCACGCCAACTCAATATTTGCGCAAATTGCATATGTCTCGGGTATTGATTGAGCTAATTAATTAATTCGTTTGAAACTGCATTGCACAAGCCTAGCAGCCAAATGGGAATGCCAACAGTGACTGCTGGAACCTGAATATCGCTTTTGCGACGGTGCTACATATTTGTTGTGGGGCATGACCTAAAGGTGTTCAGAGTAACATTTAAATTTTACTGTGTGAGTAAATAACATATAGAAATATAAAAATTTTTTTGTATTCTCATTTACAGAAGCAATTTGTCATAAGAGCCATCCACAATAGTAAAGCTGGTCTCAAATGTGTAAGAGATAATTTGGTACCATTGAAGATTATTTAACGAGGATTCGTATAATATTTTGTCTCAATTCAGCTCGACAAAGATGTTTTTTTTTGATTTTGCATGTAAGTTTTTTGACAGATTTAGTTAACCAGCACCAGCTCTGTTAATTCGTGAGTCATTATTCGAAACTTTTTTACGTGCATTTTTGTTTTTATAAAATTAAAAAAGTAATTATGTACTCGTGTAAGAAGCTTGATAAATTTTTCCTTACTTGGCAACATCAAATCAGCTGTTTGTTTTGGGTCGTAGCTTAAAAAGTTCATTTAATCCATTGCGAAAAAACGTATTTGCTGCTCGCTGCAAAAGACTTTTTAGAAAGAAGACCTGACAGAGACAGATGTAAAAAAAATGGCGCATCCTGGTGCCATTGATCCTGACTCTCCTGGTGGTCTGAAAAAAAATCAAAAGACACGAAAATTTTTTTTTTTGAAAAATGGCGACTGCCTGAAAATAAAAATCATTTTTTACGCCTTTTTTTTGAAATTCCTGAATTTTTTTTAAATATTAAAAACAAAAACGATGCTGGTAGGAACGATAAAGGATTATATAAAGAAGGTTCACACAAAATTTCAAGTAAATCGGTTGTATAGAACTTGAGATAATGCCGGTACCGTGTGGAAAAAAGTAGTTTCGAGAAAAACGCGTTTAAAAAAGTGAGTCAAATTTCAGGCAGTCTAAGTCGGCCGAACCGGGCTAGGTACTGCGTCACTAAAGTAACTGTAGCTCTTAAAATAATTTTAATTTTTAAAAATCCTTTGGAGGATATGTTCTTAAGGGTCTAAATTTTAAATATATGAAAACAAAAAAAATCAAATTTTTCAAAATTCTAGAGTAGAATACCCACTTAAGGGATGGAAAGCATTACGTTAAAAAACATTGCGAAAGAATTATAATAACATCTATTATTAGATGAAATCGAGAATAATTTACAATCACATTTGATATCTTCTTGACTTATAGTCTTAATGCTACATTTTAGTTCGCGTCAGCAAAAATTATATTAAAAACATCTTCATATATTGAGTTGATGTGGAAAATGTCAACCGAGAATCGGAATTCATTATATTAGGAATATGAGATTTAGGCCAAAGTATAGACTGATTTCATTCTAATTCAGCACTTAACCACATAATTTTCAAGGAAACATCAATTTAATTTTATTAAAATATCACACCTCTTTACCAACCTGATATATTCGGAGCAGATATAGGGTCGGCCTGATGGTATTAATTGACTGTACTTAAGTTTACTCCAGAAAATATTTTGAATCAATTTTATATTCACTGATTGACATATTCGGCATAAAACCAACTAAACGAAAATCAATATGTGTAGTTTATTGGAATTGTAGGTAGTATTGACTCGGTTTTATCTAGTTTTATCAATACGACGTACTACAAATATTATCATGCCACACACTAATAAAATGTTCCCCGGGTTTCATTAATTATATGGAGTAAAGGAGTTAGGTTATGTTTCCATAAGATATACAAAACACGATCTCTCATTTTGATTAAGATAACTCACATATTGGCCTGACATAAGAATGTTATGAACTGAATCTTTCCAGCAGGTCCAGAGATATGCGATTTCACCTTAAAGTGGGCGATGCTACACCACTTCACCATCGTGTAGCAACATGTTGTAAGAGTATAAAAATTAATAATAAAGATATTTATTATCTTATTAATTTATATTATTGGTCGTAGAACCACTTATTTTCATCTCCTAGCTGATTATAATAAAATCTAGCTCACTGATACAAATAATTATACTCATGGTATTGGTGCTGGGGGAAGGTTCATATCGATATCCAACAATTTTATTACCGAATTACAAAGTTATGTTTAAAATATTATTTTAATTTAATCATCTAACCAAATGGACGACATTTAAAATGTTGGGAGTAAATATAAGAGAAAAATATTTAGATGTGCGGACAGCATTAAAGTAAGGATGTGAGTTTAAACTACAGGTAAGTTGTAGACCGATTCAGAACTAAACCACTTTTAGTTTCGGAAAATAATTAGCTTTTTTTTAATATAACATGTGTAAGTAAATGATTTAAAGTCAACCAGTAGCTCAAAAATGAAACTAGGTATAGGGGGCTAGAGGAAGTATTCACCCGATTTAACCCTATTATACCACCAAATTACATATACTATTGTAAAAAGTGTCTCCCTAAATTTCAATAACATGGAAAGTAGACGTCCGCCACATTTGATTGAAAGTGGTCAAGTAGTTCCTGACATTTACGCCAACCCTAACTCCAGATAATTTACGAGTTCTCTCGAGATTATGCCACTCTTCATTTAATAAATTATTGTTGTTTCTTTTATTTGAAATGATGTTCATACCCCTAAAGCCAATATGTTAATTGTACACATGTGAGAGCAATTGCTTGTGTAGCAACAATAATCGCTAATAGGTCTGTAGGTAAATTAGAGCAATGAGATGGGTGGCAATGTGAACACGCTCCTATTTTGCCGTCAAAATGTTATTAATTGAATTTTAATGGTAAAACATATTTATTTATTAAATTATTGCAGTTCGAAAATCCACATGGCAGCCAGCCCGTTCAACTGGCGATTCATGCAATGAACTAACTGAACGACACAGCGACAAACGTGAACGACGAAAAATGGGCGCATTCGTTGCTTCAAATGAGATGAGGCGAAACCAGAGGTCGCCGCAAGTGTTGCATGTGTGCGGTTTTCGATTTAATTGATTTTCACTTAAATGCAAATTATTGCGTACGTGCACCAGACAAAGTGTCAGTTTACTTGTTAGTGCATATCACATAAGCTCCTAATTAAGATAAATACTGGAATTGGCTACAGCGGATCGCAGTAGTGAATAAAAATTTTAAAATAATTTGGCACAGTCCCATATCTCAGGTCTAAAAATAACCGAACCGGATTATAACTTAATATGCCCTCAGATATCGATAAGGTGAAACTGAGTGCTCATACTCGTACCTGACCTTTTGCCGAATACTGCGGCAAGTACTTTATACATACTTGCGAAAGTATAAAGTGTTCGTTTGCCACCAACCTAGGCATTTATACCTGTTTTGAATTTTTTTAATCGTATGGAAACTATTAACATACTATTATTGAAGGGAAATAATAAGTAAGATTAATTTGGTGGTGTTATTATCATAAATATTTATAACAAATATTACTTAAGAAATGTGATTTTTCAAAAAGAATTATTGGTTACTGAGAAGTGTGATTTTAGAGATTTTTTTGTGATTTTATCTATAAAATAAGAAGGCAGCAAAGCGTAAACTTATGTAGTTGTCGTGTTCCCACTACACAAGGATTTGATTTTCGATTTAAAGGCCTCTTCTACTAAATATTAGTTTTTGGCTTAGCTGGCTATATTGTAGACGTTTCTGCTAATTGTACTTCAATTAGTATTTACAGTTAGTCAAAGAGAATTTACGACGGTTTCTTACACTCGCCTTCAAGCTTTGAACACGCTATTCGATATCCTAAATATTACTGTCCGTAAAATTGTTTTTTTCGGTATACTGGGCGGGTTTAGTCCGTGCTAGCCTAAAACTTCCTTTGCCTTTAATCTACCATTTATCGCAGTTTGAAATTTTAATCAACATAAAGTCATGCTATTCATTCTCAGTGTTGCATTAATTATATAATAATAGTAGCAATACTCTGGTTAATTACGCCAGACATTATTCTATTGATTCCATTTCAACAAACAACAACAAAAGAACTGCTTTTATTGTCACCTTTCATTTGTTTAATTTATGTGTCATATTTTAGTCATTAATTAAACCGGCCGCAGGTGATTATCAACGCATTTATTACATTGAGAGGCCCTGTTGTAATCCCTCATAAAATGTTATTTAATTGAATAGTTCTCTCTACACTTTGCACATTTTTGCTGTGTCATTTGAAAATTATAATATATAAATATTTATGTATATTTAATAATTCACAATTATAAATAAAACAGGTAAGGAAAAGCCAAGTTCGGGTATAACCGAACATTTCATGCTCTTGCAATTTACAAGGATTAAACTCGAAGTAATACCTTCATTTTTTATTCATTGTAAGCACCAAGCTCACCGTTTCTAGAAATACGAACTCTCTTAATTTTATTAAGATAAATCACATATTGGCCGATATATGCTGTGTAAAGTCACCCGGAAGTGCGAAAATCGTTGTGTGAGGCATATGGGAGCTAAGGGAAATATTATTATATTTACTCGTATTATCAGCAAAGAATTCTCTCTGAATTTCAATTACATACATATTTCACACATTGACAGATATTTTCGGTAAAATAGCCACTAAAGGCTCTGGGGTGCACACATACGGTACCCAGGGGTTTGAACAGTTTGGTTACTTTTAGGTACTTTTAGGTCAATAGGTGTCACACTTCAAAGTCATTATTTCGTTGTATTAATTACTTCCTGACTTGTACACTGGTAAGTGAAAGAATCAAATGAAGTTTAATATTGTGTTATATGGGAAGTAAGCGTGGTTGCAGTCCGATTTCGCTCATTTTCACCCTATGCACTTGAAAAGAAGGTGATTTCAACTAAAAGTAGGCGGTGCCACTTTTCAAAAAAATGTTTCCCACAGGCTTGCTACTGCAATACACTGTGCCAAGTAGTTTGAGTTTTATGTCTTAATTTAGTTTTAGTTATGGCTTTTTTATACATTTTCGATTAATGGTTTTTGTGGGCGTGGCAGTGGTCCGATTAAGCCCATCTACGAACTCGTTCTTAAACTTTTGCCAAGGAACGCGCATACCAAGTTCCATCAAGATATCTCAATTTTTATTAAAGTTACAGATTGCACGGATGGACAGACGGACGGACAGACAGACAGCCACACGGATTTCAACTCTTCTCGTTTTCCTGAACATTTATACACACCCAAAACTAAGCGAGATAGACATAATCCTATGTTTTTGACCCTTCGAAATGCAATCACTTACCTCCCCTTCATCTTCACCACCTAAGATCGCACGTAATTTGTTCTCCTTTCATTTTTGTAATTTGATCTTTCTTTTCCAAACGGTTTAATCTCTTATAACAATGTTTGCTTTCAAAAATTATCCAACCTTGCCTTTTTAAAATAATCGGGATCATAAACTTTAATTCTTTGTGATAGATATTCAATGTTAAAAAGCTAGTTTCTTAAAGCTTTTTTGTGGTACTAATTAATTCGCACCTCCTAACTAAGTAAAATATCATACATACTATATATCTGTCCAATTAAGCAAAAATGCTAAATTGCTATATTCTAATTTTAGGTGTTAACCTTAGCATTATTGTTAAAGCTACTAGCTCAATTCTGAACGATATCGTTTTGTGGCAACAGGATTCTGGATATGGATTGCATATATGTATGTATGTATATTGGAAATGAAGGATACAAAATTTGATTAGGAGTAATAGAATCAAGGATAATTAGGTAATTAAAGTTAATACTCGTATACTTGTGTGGAAAGGTAAACAAATACATAAGTGCATACATATGTATAATATGTACATATATCACAAAATAAATTTAAATAAATTTGAATGTCGTCAGTAATAAAGATTTAATTGAAAAATTAAACTCATATGAGTGCGTAGATCTATTAAAAGTATTTATGCGCTATAATATTTCCATATTGCATTTAGAGTAATCCGAACAATTAATTAACTGCGATGATTAAAATTGAAAAACGCTCCAATGCACGCAGATGCAAATAAAATTGAGAAATATTACAAATAATTTGTGTTTGCTGAAAAAATCGATAAATTAGCTGTAATCGTGAACGCTAATTAAGCGCTAAATGTTGAACCGCACACCAACAACAGCAACATTTGCAAAGAAGTGCTTCACATACACATACATATGCACCTTTGTAAGCATTATATATAGCCAAGCCTATTTAGTGGTAAGCA
This sequence comes from Bactrocera dorsalis, assembly GCF_023373825.1. Taxonomy (NCBI): domain Eukaryota; kingdom Metazoa; phylum Arthropoda; class Insecta; order Diptera; family Tephritidae; genus Bactrocera; species Bactrocera dorsalis. The sequence goes on along the minus strand of NC_064304.1, from coordinate 48,829,103 downwards.
ATCAGCAACCCATTTGAATATTAAAATAAATTCGCACAAATGTTTGCTTCATGCACATAAATATGTTCGCAGAACCAGATCGGCGTTCATGCAATTACATATATCTGGATATACATATATACATATGTACGAGTACGTATGTGTGTGTACGAATGCATTTGTGGTGATTATTTGTTTGCACATCTGACCGTGTGCAGACATTCGAGCTTCAATTCGGTTTATGTAAATTTGCACGGAAATGCGCATTTATTGCAGTTCATTGTGGAATTATTGCAAATTATAGCCGGCAGCACAGCATGACAGGTATCACGTTCAATAAACGCCAAAAAAATAACAACAACAAAACAGCATTAAAGTGCAGCGAGAAAAACTAAACGACTCAGCCAGCAAGCCAAATTAATTTTAATTTATACTGTTAAATAATTAATTTGAAAATGTATTATTTTGCATTTCATTTGCGCAAGCAATGGCTGAAACACGTTCCCATATTTAGTTGCACATACAACTATACATACATATGTATATACACATGTATATTTGCAAAACAAATGCGCTGACATTATGTTTATGCAGCCATAGTATTCCCCGAATTTTAATTGTTCGAATGCCAATTGCGAACAGTGGGACTACATTCATTATTGTCTGATCAAATTCTATATAAGAGCTAAGCACTTTAAATGCACTCAACTGCGAGTATACTAAAATTCCCGTCGACCCATAACCAAATCTACTACTTTTAACTGAGCATATGGATAGTAGTAGCCAACAGCAAAATACTTAATCGGATTGATGTGGACTGTATGCTATATAAAGAAAATATTTTACGAATAATCGCAAACTATTTGAGTAAATGTTCGTCCGCTTATTATTGCATTATTAAATCACCATTAGCTTAAGGTTAGATTAGGTTATGCAGGCTGATTTTTCACGATGCCACTAATATTCCAACTTGGACTGCTGGAGACTCGTTGTGATACTGTGAACTTCTAAGTGTAGATCAAAAGGGTGAAGTCGAGAGTCCCCCAATGAGGAAAGGAGCGCATCCGCGATTTTATACCTGTCCGCCTTTAAATAAGAATATTCACATTTCTAAAGATAATAAAAATACTTTTCTTCTGTTTGGTGTAATAAAAAATTAGTCTACTTCATGAAACAATGTCCGATTAACCTAATAAATATTATTGACATATCCTTTGGTGATATTTTTATTCTCAAAAGTCACAAAATCAGTTTTTTTTCGGACGGAATCATACTTATTTAATTTGTGTCCAGAAAGAGCCTTTCCCTTTTGAAAGAAATCTTTCATGTTTTACTTCACATGGAATTTTTTATAGTAATATTTTAAATAATGTTAATGATCGTGACTATGATTCAACCGTCTAATAGCAACAAATATATGCAATTCATTAAACCCTATAACGGCATAACGGCAATACAGTTTTTTATACTCTTGCAAACTGTTGCTACAGAGTATAATAGTTTTGTTCACATAACGGTTGTATGTATCAGCTAAAACTAATCGAGATAGATATATACATATGTACAAGATGCGTTCCAAAGTAAACAGGACTAAAAAAACAGAACAAATGATTTTTTCGGTAAAATCAAATTTATTTTATTCAAAATAGTCTCCTTCTGCTTCAATACAGCTTTTTGTACGGTTCAAAAGCATGTCGAACGAGTGTTTTAGCTCGTTGGCCTGTATGACCGCCAGTATACCTTCGAACGTTGGATTCTGAGCGATTTTTGGTCGTCAGTCAATTTGTGCGAAACAAACCGTGCACACACCTTTCGTAAGCCTAAATGTTCGGTCAAAATGAACTCACGCACAGTTTCGATGGAATTTCCGGTGATCACGGATTTTGATTGACCTACATGTTGATCGTCATTTATGTCTTCACCACCAATTTGAAAACGTTGAAACTACTCGTGCACTCTGCTATGGGATAAGCATTCATCGCCATAAACTTGTTTCATCAATTGAAACGTTTCGGTAAAAGTTTTACCAAAATTTAATGCTGGCTCTTTGTTCACAGCTCATTTTCGCACCGCTAACACAAACATACTGACACTTAAAACGCATTAACTTCACTTCCAATCAATGAAATGTCATGAAATTATCACTGGACAATCGATAAAGATAGCAGATTTTAACGCATCATCGACAAATAGATGGCGCCACCGGGTGGCGCTAGATTCAAAAGTCCTGTTTACTTTGGAAAATACCTTGTATTGTATATTATATTTATATTTATTAGGATAACGAGAAAAGTTAAAATCCGGCTGACTCTCTGTCTGTCCGTCCGTGCAAGCAGTTCCTTAGTACAAAAAAATACGAGTTCGTAGATGGGCGTAATATGACCAATGCCACTGCCAATAATCACCATTAACCATTTTGGTAAAACCCTATAAAATTCCAATAAAATCGTAATTTGGTACAAAATGGGTGTGGCCATGCCCTCTGATAAATAAAGACAGCGCTACTTCGGAAACCAAACTATCAAATTCGCTTACACAGGATAGAATCTGTTGAAAACTCATTCCTTATTTCATCCGTTTGCAAGAAGTTGCTAATAGTTTTGTTAACCTAACGGTTATTTGCATCACTTAAAATTAATCGAGTTCGAAATAGGGATATATGTATATGTATGTATATGCAAATGATGATGATGACGAAACGAGTTTAATGCCAGATGTCTGTCTGCCTGCCTGTCTGTACAAGCGATAACTGGAGTAAAAATTGAGATTTTTTGATGAAACTACTATATACACACATTCATTTGCAATTAAAATGGAGGAAATCATAATCCCTAGAAGTGATCTAGTGACTGATACCTAGAGAATACTAAAGACAAGGCGAATTCGATTCCCCAATTGATGACGATGGAGCAGACGCTCCATTGCTCGACTATGAAGAAGTCCGAATAGCAAATCGATGAATTACCGGCCGAGCTTTTCAAACACGGCGGCAAAGAACTGATAAGGAGCAAGCATCTGCTTCTTTGTAGAATATGGTCGGACGAAACATGCCCAACGATGGGAATTTAAGTGTGCTCTGCCCAATCCATACAAAGGGAGACCCCACAATCTGCGCCAACTACCGTGGGATTAGCCTCCTCAACATCGCATATAAGGTGCTATCGAGCGTATTGTGTGAAAGATTAAAGCCCACCGTCAACAAACTGATTGGACCTTTTCGGTGTGGCTTTAGACCTGGCAAATCAACCACTGACCTGATATTCACCATGCGCCAAATCTTGGAAAAGACCTGTGAAAAAAGAATCGACACACACCAACTCTTCGTCGATGCTGCTTTTGACAGCACGAACAGGAATTGTCTTTATGCCGCGATGTCTGAATTTTTTATTCCCGCAAAACTGAAACGGCTGTGTAAACTGACGTTAACCAACACCAAATGGTCCATCAGGATCGAGAAGGACCTCTCTGAGCCGTTCGATACTAAACGAGGTTTCAACCAAGACGACACCCTTTTAAGTGACTTCTTCAACCTATTTTTGCAGAAAATAATTCGAGCTGCAGAACTTAACAGAGAAGGCATCATCTTCTATAAGAGTGTACAGCTGTTGGCGTACGCCGATGATATTGATATTATTGGCCTCAACATCTGTGTCGTTTGTTCTGCTTTCTCCAGAATGGATAAGGCAGCGAACCAAATAGGTCTGTCATCAAACAAACAGTAGTCGCACTCGCGACTAGGCACCCACGTCACTGTTGACCGTCATAACTTTGAAGTTGCAGATAACTTCGTCTATCTTAGAACCAGCATCTACATCAACAACAATATCAGCCTGGAAATCCAACGCAGATTATCTCTTGCCAACAGTTGCTACTTTGGACTAGATTGGCAATTGCGAGGAGAGGGAAGTCCTCTCTCGTCGGCCAAAAACAAAACTCTATAAGTCACTCATTATTACCATCTTGCTATATGGTGCAAAGACATGGGCGATAAAAACAACTGATGAGTCGACGTTACTAATTTTCGAGAGAAAAGGTCTGCGAAAGAATATTGGCTGCGCCCCGGCTAGGTCATGTCGTCCGTATGGACGAAAACACTCTAGCTCTTAAGTATTCGACGCAGTTCCCGCCGGTGAAAGTAGAAAAAGAGGAAGACCCCACTCCGTTGGAAAGACCAGGTGGAGAAGGACCTGGCTTCGCTTGGAATCTCTGACGCCACCTTGCGAAAAGAAAAAACGACTGGCGCGCTGTTGTTAATTCGGCTATTACCGCGTAAGAGGCTTCTACACCAGTAAAGAAGAAGAAGAATCGGACATTTGCACTCAGTTCCACAATAATAAACAAGGATGTTATTTAGTACAACAAACTGCATTAGAGAGAAATTAAGGACTTTATAATCTGTTTAGTTCTGTAACAGGATATTTTTCAACCTAGATATTTTGAAACGATTTAAGGGATCGTCTCAGTCTGAAATTTTCGAAAAATCGTTTTTTTTTTGTTGCATTATCGGATCTTAATTTTTGAAATCGACATTGAAATTATTAGGGTCCCCAAAGCATTTCTTGCAGAAACAGAATGGGGAGGGAACATAGCGACTCCAATCTCTAAAAGCTTTTTTCTCAGAATGTTGGTTTTCAACATGGTTTCCACTTTCCAAGGAAGAGGTTTGATATCTAGTTCCAATTTGGAGAAGAAAATTTTAACGTCATATAAAAAACACAAAGGAATCATTTTGTGATCGTCATAAATATACATATTTATTTATAAAAAAATTAACTAAGTAGTTAATTTCAACATTAAAAGAAATCGGGAAAATCAGTGATGAAGCCAATACTTGTACATACATATATCACTCTCACTCTCAGCGAAAGTTCGAGCTGAACAACTTTAAGCGCCATCTGCCCACGGTGCGAGCGCAATGCGTGAAGCCAAACGATTCCGCGAAAACGAAAATACATTTAATAATTAAAACAATTTAAGAACAAAGCAGCGAGCAATAAATATGCATTTCCCATGCAGTATGCGGCGACAGTGACCGTCGAGCGTTTTGTTCTCGGTTTATTTGTTTGCTTTTTGCTTGAATTTTTTGTCGGGGTGTTGCAATTTCACATTAATTCGCCAATAGTCAGTTGCAATCACGTTTGTCATATTCACTTAACAAAAACAAAAATATGAACATGAGCCATCAAATGCACAAAAGCAAAGTAATATTTGTCAAATGCACGCGCACATACATACAAGCCTGTGCTGTGTTGGGTATAATGTGCATGTGTGCAATGCGAATGACACAATTGTTGTTTGTATTGTTTCAAGTATTTACTCGAATTTATTCATTTTTCATTGAGAGTGTCCGATTTTTATTTCATGGTCATTGTCTTGCTGCGACAGCAAATGCTGCCGGCTATTACGCCACCGCACACACACGTACATAGCGCACAGCGTTGCATTGTGTATCAAAAAATTACAAAGTAATTGTTGTTGGTGTTATTGCTCAAATTAAATTGCAGCTACAGTTTCGGTTGCGCTTTCGGCTATTTTCCGATTTCTCTCTTTGCATTTGCATTATGCGAAAATTCAATTTGCTGAAAATTGCTGCGTTTTTGCGAAATTTTTAATTGTGGCTAATTGTGTGCGGCACAAAAAACACACATACACATTTGTATACTTGGTTGTGAATGCAAGAGTGTATTACATAAGGCTATTGTACGAAGTGAGCTTCAACGGAAATGGAAACATGCAAAATAATATTATGCATCTATATGTAGACTTCCACATACATATGTATTTAGTACACATATACATACGTACGAAGTGGTACTTATATTACACTTCTGTACAGACATACATATATCTGTTGACCTGTAAATGTGGATATACCTGTATTGTCTGATTTTTTAAATGGCGCAATTAGCAAAAATATTACGTTTTTTTACTCATCAATGTTTATAGCAGCCGATTGTGCCCCTAAACCTAGTCTGAAATTACAAAAAAAGATGTGTGTAAAATATATTTCTATCGTACAGGGTTTTCCAATAAGAGTGATATCATTTTCCACCCCAACACACATTCCTTGGCAAAACAGAGGACAGGCACGCCACAAAATGCCATTAGTCAAAAACCTATAACTAAGCAGTAAGTTAAGATGTTAAACTGTTATTTCGCATAAGGAATCGCTCTAGGAAGGCTCACCTACGGGTTTAGAAGTAGGCATGGCTTCGCCCCTAATATGGTAAATGAACATATCTCCCAAATTATTAAAGCTGCAATAATCAAATCGGATCAAAACCCTGCTCACTCCTTATATAACGGTAGTGTTAAAAACTACTCAAATTATACATCACGAGAGCTGGCCGACCGATTTTAACCAAATAAGGCATTTGATATTTTTTTACATTCATATATCTAAGTGCAGAAACGGACGAAATCAGACTAAAATCACACCTACTTTTCATATGACACATTTCTATAATCCATTTGATTCTGTTTTTGACAGTGGCCCGGTGGAATCATGGAAATGAACACTGCATACTCCAAGATAGACCGAAAAAAAGATGTATATAATAATTATAACATCGGTGATATAGTTGATGTGATTAACGAAAAAAGTCTATTGTCAAAGATTACCACAAGATCTTTGATTTCAGTTACGCATTTTAGGATGTAATTTGAAATATTGTAATTTGAAGGAAAGATGCCACGTCCCCTCCCATACGAGATTTGAGAACATTTACCAAGATTCAGAAAAGCTTCGATTTCAAGCACCAATCATAAAAACTATCAATATCACAATATATCTTTGAAGTTTTTGATTATTGCGAAAAATTTTAAGTCGTTAACATATAGCAAAAAGTTAATAAAAGAGAAGCAACAGGACATTTTATTGATAAGCAGCACAAAGAGAAGTGGACCTAAAACGCTTCCTTATAGCACTCCCGAAGACGCAATGAATGAATCGGATGACATCCCATCGACACTAACAACACTCGGTCTATTGTGCAAATATGACTTTATCCTCTGCAAGAAGACAGAGTGAAAACCTAAGGAGGCTTGCTCCTCTAAATTTGACACAGTGGAGCGACCAAAGACAAACCCATGCTGATTGATGTTAATTATTAATTTTACTGCAAAAAATAATTAATTTTTAACAGAGAAGTCAAAAATTTTCAAAATAGTAGAAAGTTTAGAAATACTCCTGTAATTGAAGACTATATTCTTTCTACCACCTTTAAGGATAGGGGTAATGCATATATTGTATATTTCCAGTTTGAAATAAAATTCCGAGAGGACGGGGACTTATTGAAGAGAAAAGGATTAACAAAACAGAACAAATTTTTATAAGTAATGAGACAGCCCATCCAGATCCAATTCCATAGAAGGGTTAATCTCACAAATAGCCTTGGCAGTATCAGTGTAAAAGACACCGTGTACCAAAATTTATGGATGAAAAATTATTAGACGAAAAAGTGGAAGTAATACCAGGATCATCGTGTACATAACTTGATTTGAAGAATTCAGCAAACAAGTTGGAAATTTTGATAGGAGTGCATGCCACTTATCAAATCAGCGTATAGCAGAAGGAATGACCCAACACTCTCTTATAGATTTAACAAAGTTTCCAAAAGACACAAAGGAACATGTGATTTAGTTGAGAAGAATTTTCTGTAGTAATTATTTCTAAGATTTTTGAAGCTTTTGAGGTCATGGCAACTTATATGGTTGTATACTCTATGTCCAAAAAATAAGATGACATTTGAATTTAAACTGCACGCGTCGAAGGATTTGGAGAATTAATTTTTTTTAGGTTAGTAGTACTGTCAGTCACATTTATGTAAAATTTCATGTCAAAATATTCATTAGTGTTTGAGATACGTGTCGTTTTGTGAGCTGATAAAAGTGAGTTTTTCGTTTTTTGCGATGTCGAAATTTGTTGAGCAAAGAATTTGCATTAAATTTTGTTTACGGAATCAATTTTCTACCGCGGATACGTTGAGGATGGTGCAGAAAGCCTTTGGTGATGAGGCTATGTCTAAAAAAAAATGTTTACAAGTGGTATAGTGAGTTCCAAGCCGGCCGTGAACGTGTCGAAGACGAAGAGCGTCCAGGGCGACCATCAACCTCAACCGACGAAGCTCACGTTCAACAAATCAAAGATTTGGTGTTGAGAAACCGTCGATTAACAATTAGAGACCTTGCTGATGAAGTTGACATATCGAAAGGCTCAGCCAATACCATTTTGAAGGATATTTTGGGCCTCAGGCGCATCAAATCTGGACTGGTACCGAAAACATTGAATTTTTTGGAAAAAAGGCGTCGCGTTTAAGTGTGCAAAACGATGCTTTCCGACTACCAGGGTGTCATGAAACGCATTATAACTGGCGATGAGACTTGGATCTATGCTTACGACCCCGAAACAACTGATCAATCGAGCGAATATCGTGCCAAAAAAGAGCCGAGACCAATAAAATCGCGCCAAAGTCCCTCAAAAATCAAGGTCATGTTGACTGTTTTCTTCGATAGAGGAGATTCAAGCCGCAGCGAAGACGGAACTGAAGGCCATCCCGGAAAGTGACTACAACCAGTGTTTCGAAGATTGGAAAATCCGTTGGCATAAGTGCATTGCATCGGGAGGGGATTACTTTGAAGGGGATGAAATTGATTTGGAAGAATAAATAAAGAATTTTCAAAATAAATACAATGTCACCTTATTTTTTGGGAACAGTAGCGGGATATTATAACGAGAAAATTCCTGAATTGATTTCTTAAAAATAGAAAAACTATTAGTCATATCAGGTCCAGAAAGTAAATCATCCCATTTAAACTCAATGAGGAAATTTTTGAGTCGGGCAAAATCACAAAATGAAAATGGAAGAGATAATTGGTTGTGAAGAAAATTTGATTTAGACCTACACCCGATAAATTTTGATAGTACACCTTAAGACAAGAGCCAATAGGGGAAGGTGCAGAATATTTGAAATGAGTAAGTAAACCTCTGAGGTAGAGAACTGTACTTTAATACAGTGTATAGCAGTAGAGAGGGTTATCGGAAGTGGGCGTGGCTCCCACCAATATATATATAATATATATTATGTCTCACGAAACCCTTAAGGTATGTGTATTAACCAAATTCGCTTGGGACAAACCTTCTGGCCTTCTTCCAACAATCTGAAAATGGGTAAAATCGGATGATTGTTCCACCCTCTCCCCATAAAACGATTATATTGGAAACAAATTAATAAGGCAGAGGCTTTAAAGTTCGCTCTGCCTTTAATGGGCAATGGGAGTGGCACCGCCCACCTTACGAAGATATCTTTTGTCCCAGCAACTACTCGTGTAATTATAACCAAATTTGGAGTGTAATATTCTTCGGACACTGTAAAAATTGGAAGAATCGGAGTACAACCACGCTTACTTTTCACATACGTATGGTTTATTGAAATATCTCTATTACCTTCTCGTAATATAAAAATTTTCGAACCTCCGGTTGATTTTATTCAGCTTTATCGCCCAATATTAGGAATATGAAAGCCTAGCATTATTGGTGACTCAAAAATCATCTCACTTTTGAGAAAATTCAAAAACGTTTTTTTTTTGGTACCCTGGCGTATCATTACGACACTTGCCGAATTTTAAATTTAAATTTTAATATTTCAAATTGTATTTTCAGATTGGAAATGTTTTTTTTAGTCTAAAATTCTGAACTCTTTAATACATTATATTTTTTTATGTTCGGGGCAGTACAACATGAGATAACTGTCAAAAGAGTACCATAAAAAATTAATTTAATTATGGGAATCATACGTAAGGCAAATTATGAAATTGCTTTGGGAAGAAGGCCTAAGCAGCAAGTTCCCTTTTCTCTGGTCTGCTTGTAAATTCATTTACAGGTCATATTTAAATATGTTTGTGGATCAAATGAAAGAATAAACAAAGGCCGAGGCAGCGACCTGTTGGTCGACAACTTCTTCAATTTGAACAAACTTTGATTAATTACTTTTATTTGGTTCAGTTCAAAAGAAAAACCGCATTTAGAAAAAAAATAAATCCCGTTTGGGGGATATGAGAATACCGTTACGAAGGTTAATCATACATCGGTTAATGAGGAGGTTATCTCTATTAATTTGGATAAAAATATTATATTTAACATAATGTTGTTTGATAACAAAAATGGTCTCTTATAGTAAATAAAATCAAATCCGTTTGGTACCAAAGTTTTATGGCACCGATATCAATTTTTAAAAAATCTCTACATATTTCACATTCTCTCAATTTTTACAATTACAAATTTCCAAAGTAGTTCTGTAATTAACCTTTCTTGCTTCAAATTTTAAATGTAAATGAAATATCAAATAATGTGAAGAACAAGAATCAATTTTATTTTGCTATTAGTTTAGTGCCCCAAAAGCAGCTGCATACCACCGGTTGTTTTAATGGTTGTTGCCTGAACGGTATTGAAACAAATTTTCCACTTACGGGATTCTGCGACAATCATTTCACTTTTGCTCGTCGTTATAGCTTCGTCGGCCAAATAATATTCTCTTTACGCAAATTATCAAGAATGTAGGCACGTAAGCATGTACATATAATATACATATATACAAATGTGTATATATGGGTATGCATAAGGGCGAGCATTTCTTAATTGCAATTAAAATTGAATTTTAATTAACGCGTTGTCAGCAAAGAATTTTGCAGGCTTTTAAGGGCAAATAACAACAACAAATCAGTCAGTCCGAGAACTAAAACTGTTCTCCAAAAGCTGCCGCTTGAAATTGCATAAAAGGAAACACTACCGACGAGGTTCCATGCTTGCGCAAAACTCCTTTATTTCTGTACGAACTCACTCTGCCGAAGTACGTGCATTCCACTTTCTCATTACAGGCAAACAACAATGGCAATGGGTCGAATTCTTCTCACACTGACTGCATTTTTCGAATAAACACTGACTGAAATTTACAATTCTTTGGCTTGTATTTAGAGCATTTACAGAGAGAAGGTTAATCTATACATTTAGACTCATTAAGATATTTCACTTATTGTGTGAACTGCTGATGGACAAATATTTTAATAAACATTTTAGACAAAAAATTTCTTATTTTTTTTGAAGCGAAGAATATTAATGTAGTAGTTAATAAAAATAGTGAGCTTCATATGTGATCAAGTCAGTTCCTTGTACCAGTTTTTTCTGAATTATTTATTTAAAAAATATTTCCATCATTTTAGAAGAATTTATAACAGGATTTTATAAGCAAAGATAGTGTGACTGAGGGAGACTTTATATTTTCTGATTACAACTTATTTGTCGGAGCTAACTGGTTATTATGAATATGGTGTTATTTTGACTTCGGTCAGAAACTATCCTTTAGCGGAGTTACTTTTAATGGAGCATTCTTGTTTTATTTGCTTTTAAGAAGTCTGCAAATACATGGTATTCTGTTATAACAGTAGAGTATGTTCAAAAATTCTTCAGTTAAAGATCTTTCTTTATCAAATTCGAAAGTTAAATTGCATAAAATATTTGACATATTAAAAAAAAATGTACGAGTAATCTGTACATTATTAATAAAAGATGTTTCCTCATATACACAATTTTTAATTTAAATAGAATAAGAATATAAGCAAAGAAATTGGTGCTTAAACCCAGTGTACCATGCTCTATTTGTCTCACTCGCTTGTTTCAATTGGCACAGCGCCGCCATGCAAATGGTTTGAACAGACTTTTTATCTATTTTTGTTCTGTTTTCGAGGCTTGCTATCATTTTCGACATACTCATACATATGTACATACTCGCAGGCTGAGGCAGACGTCCACACCCATCGCTGCTACTTTCGCACCCGCAGAGCACCCACTCAGTCATTTGGCAAATTCCCGTTCCCACACATTTGCAACGAAATTACCATTAAAATTAATTTCGTTTTATTTATAGGATATATCTTTTACGCTGTCTTTCATCACCTTCACTTTAAATTAGAAAAATACTCGTATATCGTAGAAATCGGATTAACTAAAATTTCATTTTAAAAACTATCTGCGGTTCTCAAATGATTTTGTGGTTGCATTTTTGGTTAAATAACAAATGCGACTTTTGTGTATGCTATAGTAAGTATTTAGTTGTTTATTATGCATAATAAGCTTATATTTTCTTATAGAAGAATGATTTGAAAAGGGAATGTAATTAACACGTCTTATAATGCTTACGGATCCGAAATGAATACTAGTAAAGTGATCATTCGATTGTTCACCTAACAGTTGTACATACGTATCAACTAGAACTAAGCCATATAGATATAAGGTTATATATACATATATAAATGATCAGGATTACGAGAAAAAAAAAGAAATATCTCAATGAAACTTGGTATGGTTCCTTAGTACAAAAAAAAATTCGAGTTCGTTGATGGACGTAATCAGACCTCTGTCACGCCCACAAATCGCCATTAACCGAAAACATATAAAGTGCCATAACTAAGCACTAAATTTAGATATAAAGCTGTAATTTTGTACAGAGAATCGCAGTACAGGTGCCTGTGGGCAAAATTTTTTGAAAAAGTGGGCGTGGTCCCGCACTTTAAAAAGTTTAATGTAGATATCATCTAAGCCACTTAAGTTACAAGAACCAATTTGCTGTGCACATATCTTATAAGGACTTCTACGGATAGTGCGAAAATGGCTGAAATTGGAGGATAATCCTTCCCACTCCCCATATAACGGTACTGTTGAAAACACTAGAACATGATAAATCAATATGAACAAACGCCAGATACATTAAATTTTAACTCCGAGATGGTATGAGAGAGTTTTATGGGAGCTGCCTATTTCGACAAAATTTAGTTCGTGGCATTCTTCTTATGATAAATGGACAAAGTCGGACAACAACCACGACTACTTCCCATATAGCACAATTTAAAATTTCACTTGATTCCTTCAGTTTCCAGTACTCAAATTAAGAAGTAATTAATTTAGCAGAATACAATTTTGCACGAATAATTGTGTGCCATCTTAGGACCAAAAATTGTCTACATCCAATAAAAACTGTTCAAACCACTTCTTCTTCTTCTTAATTGGCGTAGACACCGCTTACGCGATTATAGCCGAGTTAACAACCGCGCGCTAGTCGTTTCTTCTTTTCGCTACGTGGCGTCAATTGGATATTCCAAGCGAAGCCAGGTCCTTCTCCACTTGGTCCTTCCAACGGAGTGGAGGTCTTCCTCTTCTTCTGCTTCCCCCGGTGGGTACTGCGTCGAATACTTTCAGAGCTGGAGTGTGGATAGCCAGCGTAGCCGCTGTCTTTTAATTCGCTGAACTATGTCAATGTCGTTGTATATCTCGTACAGCTCATCGTTCCATCGAATGCGATATTCGCCGTGGCCAACGCGCAAAGGACCATAAATCTTTCGCAGAACTTTTCTCTCGGAAACTCGCAACGTCGACTCATCCGTTGTTGACATCGTTCAAGCCTCTGCGTCTCATCCGAGGCTGTTGTTGCGTTTTCATTGGAGTGTTTTTTTTACGTGGCGGGTCCCAAACCCAGCGCACAACCCCATGCAGGGAATGTTTCGCCTTCTCACTTTAGCTCGCCTTCAAACGGATGTTCTTAGGCTACCCAGAGGATACTTGGTCAAAGACCGGAAGTCGTGAGCTGCTTGAGTCACATGTAAAAGAATCGTTTCTGGCCACTCCCAAGTGAATGGCAATCAGAGAACTTTCCTCACTTGCGTGAACTTCTACACATGACTCCATCCTCCTTCAAGCCACTAGGTACCAAATATTTAGACCCTATAGTTGACTTTTGATCGAAAATGTCGGTTATATAGCATATAACTGAAATTAAGGGATAATCCCTCTAAAATCAGGATTTTCGTACATCCGGCTGTCTTCACTATATATGATTGGTTTTACATCTATTTCCCTGGCTTTGATTCTTGCATTTCTTTTAAATGTTGGTCGCGGACTCGTCTCAGATGATCCACCCGTTGAGTACAATTTTCGATGATTCGTTCAAGCATTTCAGCTGGTAAATGGTGTATGATACGCGTGCTGTTTTGCTCCAAAGTCTGAATCAAAGCTGGATTGTCCGCCTGTCAGGAATCAAATAGTCGGTTATCGGTGCGCGATAATGGTCGCCATTGAAGGTTACGTTCTCACCGATAGACCGATGATTCCACTGGCCCACAAACCACACCAAACCGTTGTATTTCTGGATGAAATGGCAATTCTTGATTATATTGAAGTTGTTCTTCGTTCCAAATATGGCAATTTTGCTTGTTTACATACCCATTGGGACAGAAATGGGCTTCTTGGAACTTTTCAAGAGCCCATACAGCAAAGCGATATCGCTTAGGAAGGTCGAGCGGCTTCAGTTCTAGCACAAACTGTACTTTGTACGCCTTCAATTTAAGATCTTGACATAAAATGCATCAAGTCGTTCCATACGTCAGTTCGATTTGCTGCGATCGGCGCCGAAGCGATTCTCTTAGCTACGGCTGCTATTTTCTGCACTGTGTGCTAGACGTGGTCTATTCTGTTGAATATTATTCAGTAATTAATTCTGGGTCTTAAGATGAGTGATAGTGTTGCGAATAATACGCCAAGTAGGCCGATTGTGTTGACAATAAGTTGGGCGGATCATTTTGCTTACAGAACGTGAAATTTCGTAATAAAGATGAACGATTTTTACATGTTGTTCAGGCGTAAGTCTTTCCATGATCAAATGCCAAAGAATGCTGAACAAAAATAACATCACAGCTTGATACGACTCACGCGTGATTTGTCAAAAAAAGGCTACCAAAAAAAGTACCTCTAATAGGATAATCCATTATAAGAAAACAAAAAAAGGGCGTCGCCCCGGGCGCAACGTCTAGGGGGCGTCAAAACGATCTTCGCTGTTTTTTAATATTCAGAGAAGTACTTCAACAAATTTTTTTACAAAATCTATATATCGCTCATTTGTTGCAAGACCGGCATAAGCCGCACGCACACATTCTTCTTTGGATGCGGATGGTGATTCCACCAGATCAAATTGATGAAATCATTTCAGCGGAAATTCCAGATTCAGATATAGAACCAGAATTATACGAAGTGGTGAACTGAAGTGGCTGATTTTTCACGAAGATCATTTCGACATATCAGCCTTCAAATTCGCGTTAATTATGGGATACGAAAAAATGGCATTGCCGATGACATTTTACATTGTATTCGCTAAGAATTGGAAATGGGCAAATTTCGGTTGACCTCCCTTTTGTCAATTCACTTCAACGGAAGATGAACTCATCACGAATGTTTATCCGAATATTGACCAAATGATCGTAAATGCGATTGCTTGAGTGCATGCGCAATTTTAGCTGCCAAAAATACCGATGTTAATGACTTAAACTGGAAGATTCAAAGTTAAATTCCGGGAGGTTTGCGCTCATATAAATCGATCGATCGTCTTGACAAGGAAGACGAAACCGTAATTTATCCAGTGGAATTTCCAAATTATTTGGAGAGGCTTGGTATGCCACAGCATTATTTGCGTCTCAAAGTTGGATCATTATTATGTTTCACAATCTTCATGCGCCGAAACTGTGTAATGGAACCCGACTGATTATGACGCAGTTATCGAATACAAGGGACAGCCATTTCAGCTCAAACGTATTCAATTTCCAGGGAAAATTGCCTTTGAGTTGACAATCAACAGGACACAAGGAAATCGGGAAATGCTATGTTTTTCACACGGCCAGATATTTATTATTTATTTATTATTATAAAAGACAAAGAGTTGTACACGCACAATGTAATAATCTGAATAACATTTTGAGAAACCAACGGATATGTCACTGTTGAAGCATAGGGCAAACTGTGAGAGCGACACATTGCGACGTAGGAGTGACAAAAAAAAATTATCTTTATTTTTACTCTGTCGTCGCGACGTTTCACTCTCACAGTTACGCTGTGCTTTGAATGTAACAAATACTTTTATTTCTCCAAATTTTCAAAAATGGTATCTAAAAACTCCAATTCGAGCAAAAATTCCTGCAAATTATGTCAAAAGTGTACAAGATATAGGGCTATAACTTTTGTTCGAAGTTTAATGAGGTGGAAACTTGTAGGTAGGTAGATAAAGGGGGGAGGCAGAACATCCTTGGCCCCGGGTGCCCGAAGTTGTAGCTTTGCCACTGTTTAGTACCAGACTACATTTTTGTAAGGAAACAGGGCGATTTAGTTTCCAGATTTAGAAGACGGACATAAGCATGGAGAATCTAATAATCGGTATATGAGGACTTAAGAAGCGTTGGTCTAGCTTCCATCACTAAGTTCTGAAATTGATGCAGCCAATTTAAGCTAAGCTCTGTATCGACATCATTAAGTAGTAAGTAAATAAATTTACTTAAAGTGAAAAGATGTGATGGAGTTTAATATAATCACGTATAGGAAGTAGTCGTGGCAATTTCGTTTTTCCTAAAAAGCAATAAAATTTTAGTCAGCAGAATATTAATTAAGGAAACTAGTTTGTATATTGTTATATATTTTAGTCTAATTGTAAACCGCTATGTTTTGATGCTGCCTCATAGAGTACTTTGAAGTAAGCTGCCGCCACTACCAATTCGTTTGAAATGCCATTTCGCTCAAAGCCAAACGGAAATGTGAACATAAAAATGGTTTCGGTTACTACCTGTATAGTTAGTACTTATTTACAAGAGCTTATGAATATGTACATACATACACATACATGTTTACAAGACAGTCCAGTATTTAGTAGTAATATTACACATGTCTCCAGTGATCATTCAGCCATTCCAATATTTTACGATCAAATTTATCAAAAGCATTTTTCACATACCCAACTAATGGCCTGACAAGCCAAAATTTAGTAATTCCAAAAAATTGGGAATGGGAAAATTAAAAGCTAAAAGCGGGCCTTTGGAAAATTGCCGCGCCAGCGTATTTCAATGAACTATAAAAACGAACGCAATTAAGTAAGAAGTGCTACGAATATGAACTTATAAAATCCATCAACTGTTGTGTCTTGCAAATGGACAAACAATCATGCACATGTAAGGACAGACACACATACATACATACATATTTTTGTACAAACATACTCGCATGTCATATAAGCGGGCAGTTGTCAGTCCCGCACAAAATGATTGAAATGGATTTTTATTAATTTTTATGTGCTCTCCCACATGCTACAAGAACAACATTTCATTTGCTCGCTGCAGCTCACTCCACCCGTCAACCATGCTGACTACTTAATCGAGTTTATTAATAAATATGTTCATATGTTCATGACTTCATCTTCCCCCCTTACTGAACGACATTGCGTGCAGCGATGCCATATTCTTTTCATTATTTTTCTAATATAATATTATGCCCTTCCATGTGTATAGAGGCAGTGGACTAGCCTATCTTTTAAGATGCGTGATGTCTTACTACTGGGCACTTACTGACAAAGCAAACGATGCAAGATTGAAAATTATGATTTGTCTACAAGCGTAGAGGAGATGGATGATGGCAGCCAGCCACTGCGACGACCCGCGCAATTTCATCGGCGACCAAATGGCAATTACTTTCCGCGCCCTACAAAACCTGTGTGCTGCGTGAAGCGAAGGGGGCAGATGATGAGTACACGACCAAATCGAAGACTGCTCAATTTTCCACTAATTTAGTTTTCGTGTGTTTCAAATGTCTTCTTTTTGTTCTATTTTTATTTTCGCTCTAAATGCATTCGAATGTGTAGATAGCTGCCTAGGCACCTATTAGGGGAATGCCAATTGGTGTCAACCTGACTTGGGTGTCTATTAGTAGCTCATGTGCACTTGCAGCACCCAACCAATTATCTGGTGTAGAAAAATGTAATTAAATGTCGAACAAAGCGAATGAATCAATTTATTTTCAACAACTCGTCAACAAATCTGATGCCGCATGCCAATGTGCTTGAGAAAGGAAGGGTGAGAGCACAACGTACGTATGTTACTAAGATTTGATTTAACAGGGTTCTCCATTTTGGCTGGGACTATTAAAAAAATTATCGATTCCCTTTAATTTATGCATTACAAACGAGCTTTACTTGAGAATTATAGAAATATACTCGGTATTAAGACGTTACATGGGTTTACGGGTTTCAAAAAATCTATCTTTTTTATCTTATTAAAGAGAGCTTAGTGCGCCATTTTTAAACGGGTTTTTTTCGAAACAGTTGGTTCTCTCGGCTGGCAAGATTTCTCGAGAACTGCTCAAACGATCTTCAAATTTTACAGAGGTCTTTGAGATACAATTCTTAAATTTTTTTCGATTTCGACAATCTCAAAAAATAATGTCTCGAAATTTTC
The DNA here is from genome assembly GCF_023373825.1 of Bactrocera dorsalis. Lineage (NCBI taxonomy): Eukaryota > Metazoa > Arthropoda > Insecta > Diptera > Tephritidae > Bactrocera > Bactrocera dorsalis. The sequence goes on along the minus strand of NC_064304.1, from coordinate 48,810,815 downwards.
ACTAAAATTTCATTTTTTTTGTAAAAATGTCTGCCGAAAATCCAATTTTCAGCTTTTTTTCTCTCGTCCAAATTTAAATTAAGATTTCAACTGAACCACGTATTTTTATACTCTCGCAACAAAGTTGCTAAGGAGAGTATTATAGTTTTGTTCACATAACGGTTGTTTGTAAGTCCTAAAACTAAAAGAGTCAGATATACGTCAGAACGTCAGAAACACTAAATTTTACGGAAGAAATGGCAGAAGGAAGCTGCACCCAGGCTTTTTTTAAAAATTGAAAATGGTCGTAGCGTCACCCACTTATGGACCAAAAACCATATCTCAGGAACTACTAATCTAATTAATTTTACAGCAAAATAAAAAAATATGTAAATGACGGATAATGAAATCTTGATTATCACTTTATCATGCGAGAGTATAAAATGTTCGGTGACACCCGAACTTAGCCCTGCCTTACTTGTTCAGTTTAGATTACCTGTAAGGAGTTATGCTACCAACACGGGGGCATCTTTTTTCCGAGAAGTTACCGAAAATGGCGTCGCAATTGCCGAGTTTAAAATATAACTATTTTTTCTAAAAATTTCCGATTTTCTTTGTTAATAGTGTATGTCTGTAACAATAGAAAATTCTAATCAATTCATTTTTTATATGAGAAAAAAGTTGTTGAAAGAAGGCTATTCTTTTAACCGAGGAAAACCATGTAACGCCTTAATTGAATTGAAATATATTATGTAAAGTATACGTTTGGTTTGCAACCAATACTTTTGGGACACACTGTGTAAAAATCTTAAATCCAGCAGAAGACAATTGATCGATCCCAGCCTGATATAAACTTTTTTCGTATCTCCTTCATTCAGTTTAAATAGCAGAAAAATCAAGGTCTTTTTTCTGCATCAACCAAAATAATGTATTTAATTCGATGCAGGTCTAACTGAGTTTTATTTTAAAGTGTGGACTTCGCTGCACCGTATTTTGCCGATAGTTGCCGATTCCTATTCAAAAGGCTTTCCATAACGAAAGGGTGAAAATTTGTCCACGTTAACATACATAAAAATGTTTCGATACAATCTAATCCATAACAACATACGTTAGACTATGTTACTGTGGATCCTAAACTCACAAATTTGTTAAAATTATACATACTACAGCCCTAACCAATTGGAAATATATACATAGATATACGATTCGGTGCACCACTCACTTTCAGTATTGCTCTCTACTAGCCCTCTATAGACGGTTCATCCAATATGACATATTAACTCACCCATTAAAGTGTATGTAGCTAAAAGAACCCCACCTACAGCCACGCTGCACACAAATATCTTCCGCCAGAAATGCTATAAAAATAACTCGGAATGAGGCATGCAAGTTGAAAGAAGAAGTGGCGGTACTTGTTTATGGCTTTCACAGGCGAAGAGTAGTGAAAATGAAAATTCAATTTTCCACTCAAATGCAAATGCCGCATCAATCCTGTAAATGTGTCTCAAGGAATGTAAGCGATTTGTTGTGTTAGACACATAAGACAAAAGTCACATTGCGTTGAAGACCCCTCCTCAGTGACAAGCCGGGCAGAACCGCACGCAGGGCGAGCGAAAGATCAGTACGTGATGAGACGACTGCGCAGCCGTCTTCCTGGCAGCGGTGATTGTCGCGTCGGCGCTGCAACAAATGCGAAAACTCACGACAATTCCAACTTGGTGCGGAGCATTAGCTCGAGAAGTGGCACTCACGCGGACAGGCAGATTGGCAAGCGGTTGGACGGACGAACAGACGGACGGGTGGCCAACAGCATTTCATGCGACAGCAGCGGAGAATATGGTATACAGGCAGTTTTCGATTTACCCGCACTAAAGAGCTTATGCCACGGCAGCGGCAGACAGTGCGTGGCATTCAACGGTGATAACAATGACAGCACGTTAAAGTGGCTGCCTCTGCGTATGCAACGCCGATGCTGATGCTCTGGTTGGTCAACTACTACTGCCAGCTAATGTCGCTGTTATTTTCATATTTGCTGTGGATGCCACAGTTAAATGCTTTGCCGGTTGCTTGGGCCCCATCGCACCGACGTTGCGGTTGGCATTAACGTCAGACGGGTGTACACGCATTGTTGCCCAACTGAGCAATGTTGGCAATTAAAATGTTGTCGTTTAGCTTTGCCGCCCAACAACAAACAATAATCGCACTTGCAACGTCCTCCAACGGAGTGCGCTCAATTTCACATTTGTGCTTGGATATGGTAATTGTTTTGCTTATGCCCCCTTGCAAAATACTTGTAGGCTCAAGCATGCGTAAATGTGCGCAAATAGATTGATTTTCTATTTATAGCTATGAAAGACTGCTTAGAAGTTCTGCAGGGAGTGTTCCTTAGTTGTAATTCGTGTCTCTTTGGCCTCTAGCCAAAAGAAATCGAAGGGCCAAGACGATGCAAGATGGATGCTGGACGGAGAAAGTTTCCAATACAAACTTTAACCATAAAGTCATAGTGTTAAGCTCAAATAGAATTGATACATTGTTTAATAAACATATCGCTACTTTTTTTCTAAAACAACTGCTTTCATTTAAATATTGCTGATAATTTCAATCATGATATCTTTTTAATATCATGATAATCTAGCTGTTTATACACCCGCTATGCCTAAAACTAACTTCTTTAAGGAAAACGTCAACTCTGTACAGAATTTGGAACTATGTATTGACATTGCAATCGATAAATTAATTATAAATTGGGATATTTTATACAAAAGGAAATGTTGTTTCGATGGATAGTTCGTGTTGACCTACTCCAAGACCTCCGCAAGTGGAAAATGAAAAACTTCACAAAAGCAACTTTACAAAACCGCATCCACTAGGGAAAAAAGGAGGTTGCAAATTGCTGATATTCGAGTTCATCTTATTATAGAAGATATCGATATTCGGGTGTCACCGAAAAATATATATAAAATATTCTTATTTTTGTTAATTTGGCTTCTAAAGTTTAAAAATAAGATAAAATTCACTGTTCGATTAATCGATCATTAGATTAATGGATGTTTCACAGTTAAGGCCGAAACTAGTCACATAAAACAATCAAGCCATATCAACCAATTGGCGGAGAAGTTTGGTTTTACTTTATTACCTAATGTTCAAAATTATTAATTGTTCGAAAATGTCCTAAACATATTGCCAGAAGCGAAGAATTTTGTAGCACGAATGAAATAATGGACGACACTTTTCGAAGAATACTCTCAAACGGTCTCTGCTTTCCCATAGGCTTTGTATATCAAATATTTCAGAACTATATTTACGATTAAATTATATATCGATCTGTAATTAAGAAATCTTAAGAAGAGTTGGTCAGATTGCTTTCTGCTATATCCGGAAATCCATTTTCCGAACCAGACCTGAGTACGCGAAATGTCTTAGTATTTGCTTTATTTATTTAAAGGAAGTTTTTGTACAACTTTATAACAGAAATTTAATTTTTTTCTTTTTAACGAGTAAAATGATTTTGTTCTATGAATCCAATCCATCAATTGCACGAACGTTTTTTTTTTCAAAACAACTGACAGATACATTTGTGCTAATGAATGTACAAACAAGTTGTGAGCAGTTATTACGGGTCACATGTGGGTGTATCAACGAATTATAGAGTGCGGTCAAGCCATGTGCGTTGATTTATGAATACATAATTCTTTAAGTCAATGCGCTGAAACCTCATTAAAAGCTTTTGAGTTTTATGATCACTAAAATTGTTCTCGAAAAAAACTTCCACTCTAGCATACATTCTGCTGTGTGTGTGTCTGTTGAGCTATAATAAAATGCATGTGTGTATGTATGCTAGCCATTTGAATACAATTTTACACACATTAGCCTCAGTAAGTTATTAACGGCTACACTTCAAAGCGTTCGCCACCGGTATTTGTCTTCTTTTTCTTATTCTCCTTTTCTGGCTGGCGTTGACTATAAAACTAATTGCAATTAAAATGATAATAATTACGTTGAATTATCGCTGTATTTAATTGCAAGTGACACTCATAGACGCTTCAGTGGCTTCCATGCAACAGCAGCCTGTATATAGCAGTTAGCCGTCATCTTTGTGAACGCAGCAAGTTGAGAAACTTGCTAGATAATGCCACTTTGCTGGCGGTGCAGATCGCTTTCAGGTAGCCGTTAAATTGCACAGCACGCCACTAAATGTTCAAGGGAGGTCAAGGCAAAAGTTCGATTCGTGTAAGTATTTTTTAATGAAAATTGAGTAAAATTTGTATAATTTGAATTTAGTATAAGTTGCAGTAATCTGCTGCTCTCGATTATAAAATTTAAAAAATCGATAGATGGCGCTTTATTCAATATAAATATTTACTATCAGATTATGGTGGTTTTCGTCAAAATTCTTGCTGACATGCTTTGTAAAATATGCACAAAGAGTTAGAGTAGATACCTCGTATGTACATATATGCTCAGGTCCGTGAATTTGAATTATTTAAAAAACTGCTTTTAAACTTACCGGCGTTCCTGTATTCTGTTTTCGCCACATTCCTAAAAATGAAAATTAATGAATTCTGAAATATCATCAACAAGTTTTACAACAACTATAAAAGTAGTAACACTTTCATTCAAATTACCTTAGCATTAGATTTCTCCGAACTCTTTAAAAGCTTTAAAAGCGAACCTTCGTTGGTCCTACCCGTGAGCTGCGCATATTCAATACTGCTGCTAATAGTCAATGTACTGTATGTATGGTACATACACGTACATGGTGTATATAAACTTGCACGCGCCTATTTATAAATTTATACTCACTCAGACATTGGTGAAACGCGTTTCTTCAGATCTCGGTCCATTGGATTTTTATATCGTTCGCATTTTATTATAATTTTAATTATTATGACTTTTTCACTGCTACTGCGTTTCACTGCCGTTGTAAGCATATCAGCAACTGTTGCATGCGTGCTGTTGCTGTTGCACCCATATCTCCAGCGAAGCGTTCACTCCACCATCCAGCGCTTCATCCATCCATCTTCTATAGCATTTTTAGAATGTGTTAATTTATTTTTAATTTTTTATTATTATTATTTATCTTTGTCGCGATTGTGTGACGCCAGTGTGACAAGTTTTGCGCCTGAGCGTTGCATGTCGCTGGCCGCGCAGCTGCCGACGCTTACTTAAATGGATCAGCGAAGTGCGGTGAAGTTTACGCAACCTGATCTATTAGGGCTGCTGTCGTGCTGCAATTGCTCCAGGCCACTTTGTGTTGCATGCCAACGCATTTATTGTCTGACGTTATTGTTGTTGTTGTAACCATTAGCATCCTGACTGCTGTTTGCTAGGTTGAGGGAAAAGTGTTCGCCGCCTCACTTGACTGCAATTAATATGATTTTTATGTTCTAATGACACTCGTCGCATTTTATTTCGGTGCATTTACTAGTTGCAACAACAAAAACCAGTAGTAATGAGTAACCAGCGGCAAACATTGGCACAATTAAAAAATGCTGTCACAGGCACGAATTTTCCGAGTTGTAAAAATGCCATTAAATTGGCTCAGACAAAGCTGCACAAACAACAATATGTGCACTGACAAGTGCATGCTAGGGTGATCATGTAGAAGCTTATTGTTTTTGGAAATCACGCTGCGTACTAGTTCAGCATAGGCAGATGAGGCATATGTATATATTTATCACACAATAATATACATATGTATATATAATTTCGTTTATCGATGTTCTGATTCTAGAGAAAGAGCTACTACTCCTTTATCACTAAAAATAATTAACCGACAACCGCAAAAAGATGTATCCTTGTTTAGCGGCTTATAATATTACAGTTATTCAGTTCTGGTTTTCTGCACTTAGCTGTTACTAGAAGGCAGTATCTACATGATTTCGAAGTCCCACAGAATATATGACGCTTCTTCGCCTTAATGGGTTATATTAAATTATAGAGCCGAGAAAAAGCAAATTTTCCAGAACTTTTTCCTAAAAAAACTTTTAAGTTTACTGATCCAAAAATTTGGATATTATGGTATATTTTAACTGTATTTCAAGATTTAGTATTTGTAGAGAATTAATTTTAAAAAGCGATTTTTTTAATTCTAACTGTATATAACCCCTTAAAAATTGTTGAAATCGCGACCACCCTAACCCCAGTTCGCGTTGAGCTCTAGCTTGTTAGCTTGTATGCTCGTATCACATACTTAAGAGCGATTTTTATTACCGTACTTCTGCAGCTAGTGTTGCTGCCTTTGCTGTTGACACGATATGTCCATATGTAGACGTATGTGTGGCTGTGTTGGATATGTGTTGTGAGATCTGCGCGCATATGGCAGACGCTTTTGGCATTCACAATATTGCCGCGTTGCAAATTGATGGCGGCCTGCACTTCCTTTCATTGACACATTCCATTCCAGCGCAACACCTAAGCGGATGTCTCCCATGCACTTATACGCGCTGAAACTCATAAAAGGCATGCACGCGCCCACATATACATACATGCATACATACATATATACATACATCCACATATAAGCATTTATTTATGAATTAGTATGGAGCGCTGCATTCGGCGGTGAAACTCGAGTTATTCCAGCTAATTTGTCTTGTTTTATGACTTCATTTTCACATTTCGTACACACCAATAAAATGTTTAAATAGCTCAATTTAATAGTGGTTATTAAAATGTTTTGACATGCGGCGAGTGACTCAGGCGCATTCACTTTGAGTATTAATCGATAAGTGCCACATTTGCAATAGGGGTCCACACTGAAGTTAAGTGCGAAGTTTACAAATATTATTCTCCAATGGCTTTGAGTTGGCAAAGTTGATATGTGAGAGCTCCCTTGACGAATTTTAAAAATGAGGTGGAATCCCACAAGACAACAAAAATTTGGAATGGGTGGACATTGCTGTCAAAGATTTTTTAAGTTCTTAATGCTTTCAAATTAATGGCGTTCTCTAAAAAATATATGGCCAAGAGGAATTTTTCTTGATTGAAAACGCTTCCTATTCCTTAAATTTCGCACCTTTAGGGATCAATGTGGAATGCTTCCACAGTTTTTTATAGCGGTACTACATTTCAAAAATAGGAAAATGTTATTTTTTTTATCTATGTATCTTTCATTGAATCAATTGTCATTGTTATCGATTAACAATTACTGTCTACATTATAAATTCACTTGAAGCCACAGAGCAAACCAGTCTCCCAGAGATACGCAAGTACAATACATGCACGTGCGCACCCAATGAAACGGAAATGAAAAATTAACCCCTCTGAGAAATTATTATCAGTGATAAACGCAAAAAATGGAATTTATTGGTATTCGTACGAATAAAAATTACTTATAGATACATAATTAAAAAGCTTTTTACACCCTGAACAGGGTATATTAAGTTTGCCACGAAGTTTGTAACAGTATGTTGAGCTGAGTCGATTTAGCCATGTCCGTCTGTCCGTCTGTCTGTCCGCCGTCTGTATATATACGAACTAGTCCCTCAATTTTTTAAGATTTCGTTTAGAAATTTTGCAGACGTCATTTTCTCTTCAAGAACCTGCACATCGAACCACTTTAACATATAGCTGCCATACAAACTGAATGATCCGAATCAAATGCTTGCATGGGAAACTTTCTCATTTGACGATATACCTTCACGAAATTTGGTATGAGTTATTGTTCATAGAAATAATGTAACCTCCGAAGAAATTGTTCACATCGGATTACTATAACATATAGCTTCCATACGAGCTGAACGATCGGAGTTAAATGCTTGCATTGGAATCCTTTTCAGTTAACGAGATATATTCTGCAAATTCGTCGTGGTTTATTCTCTAAGGCAACGCTACAATAGTTGAAGAAATTTTGCAGGTCGGATAACAATGCCATACAAAACGTCTAAAAGGTCCATTTTCTTTATTAAATAACCTTAATGTTTCTAGCAAAAAAACTGGCTAAAAAGACCTCGTCGAAATATACATCTGCTGGTACACATCAGAGACAACGCATTGGTCGAAACAGTGAACTTCTCAGCGAATCTGGCCGAAAAGGACGAAGTTTGTGCAAAAGACTGTTTTCTAGGATATACAAGATACAATCTACTTTAACTTTGAAGAAAAAATAAAACGTCATTCTTCCGCCAGATTTCCAATGTTCTCTTGTAAGCTAATTAACTATTGAACAAGCCACATATATTAGAATACATTAATGTCTTAATACTTGCTAAAAAATATATCACAAGAAAAGCAGTTTCCTTTTTCAGAAATATCCACGAACAACACACTTTTTTGATCCTGCTCCTTTCCTTAAATAATAATACTTATAAATAATAATCTGCATTATTTCTAACATAAATTAGGCATAGATTCGAATAAAATAGAAAATCATTAATTATAGATAAAATAATTAAATACTTTATAAAGTTATGTAAATTTCGCTTACACATTCCTAAAGGGATTCCCAACGATTACACAAATCTAATAAAATAATTGAAAGATTCAGTTCATAAAAGTGTATGTGCGTGTGATTCGTAGATTCGTTCACATATTCGCACACATTTCCGGTAGCTCACCCGAACACTATAGTTCTCAACAGAAGTCGTACTTACATATTTCAGCTTATGTATGTATACACATGTATAATACAAAAACATACATACATACATATGTATATGTAGTATATAAGTTCATAAGTAAATAGATATGTATGTGTGCATGTACGGCAAATTTGCTAACACAAGTGTCCTGGCCTCGTTGTGCAACGAAACGAAACAAGTGCCTAGCTTAAATCCAAAAGTGCTGCATGGCCCCACCGTTAGTCAAAAATAGCAACACGCGAGAGAGTGCAAGTGCACACGGAACTCCTGTGCCACTCATTCTCCATGCTCCACCTCCTACCTACCGAATGCTGGATGTTCGTATAGCTCAAGGGCGGAAGAGCAACAGTAACAGTTTTGCAAATGCAATAACAATGACTGCCAACTGAGGTTAACAGAGCCGGTGAGTTGTGGGGCAGTCATAAATGTTATGTGTTGTAGGTGAAATGTCCGTACACACACACACACCCACACACGCAAACTCATCTGTAAGAATGGGGCCAAATTGCAATAAATAGCATAAATGATGTTGCGCAATTGGCAAATAAGGTAAATAAAATTAAGGAGAGGGATAATCGCTGCCGGTCACGTTATTTGCTCTACCGTGATAGCCTTGCTGTTTTTGGTGTTGTTGTTTTTGTTACTGTGTATAGGCAATAGCGAGAGCAGCAAATCCCTCAGAGAGCCACTAACGCGTCTGCATTTGTGCTGAACAAGGGAGTTGAATGAAATCTGTATGTAGTGTGTCTGTTTAGCAACATGTTGCTAAGAAACTTGTTGGATGTCACGTTGCTGAAATGAAATTTATGGCGAATATTTTATACACAAATATAAACACACGTACAGAAATACGCGTAGGAGCATGAATTGAATTGAATTCCTACACCAATAACAATACAATATATGGAGTGTTAATATACACACATATATATATGTACAGCAATTGTCAACAAAATGGAAACCAAATTTCCGTCCTTGCAGATGATTATAGATGAGATAACGGTAACTTTCCCGCCCTCTAACAAGTTTAATGTACATATCTCCTAGACCACTGAAACTACAACAACCAAATTTGCACGGCACAAATCTTATAAAATCTTCTACCGACAGTGTAAAAATTGATGAAATGGGAGGATACCCCCGCCCTCTTCCCATATAACGGTACTGTTTAAAACTACTAACAGCGCGATAAATCAATAACTAAATATAACAGAGACATTAAATTTTACCACCGAGAGTCAAAAGAGCCGGTGTGAAAATTGGACGATGGGCGGGATAAAACTTTCCACGAATAATGTCTTTAGGGTGTGTCACCTTGTGACCAAAAATTGTTGAAATTCAATAAAAACCGTTCAAGCCCTTAGGTACGGATATTTAGACTCCGGTACTTACAGTTCACTTTTGATCGAAAATGTCGGTCAATATATAGTATGACTAAAATTAATGAATACTCTTTCTTTTATAATGGTATGTCTGGTGTCAAAAATGATTTGAATCGCCCCCATATACTTAATGCAAAGATTTCAGAACTTCCGAGTGACTTTGTTCCACATATATCGGGCAATATATGTGTTATCCCAATAAAAATAAGAGAGGGTGTTTTACTCATAACAATATATCTGTGTGTCTAAAATAGATATATTTTGAGAGAAAACTTCACCCACGTAATATATAACTAATATCAGGGTTTTCGAACATCCGGCTGACTTTACTCTATATTAATAGGTTTACACCTTTCCCTTGATTTGATTCTTGCAAGGTGCAAGGGTATAAAATGATCGGTTGCACCCCAACTTAGCCCTTCCTTACTTGTTGGCATTGTATATTAGCTATTGTTGAGCTACGGATCGCTGGTATAATGTATCAGTATGTTGCATCACAATTAAATTCCTCTAAAAAGATGGTATTTGATACACTAAATTATTTTCATATTTTAGATCAAATTGATTCTGTAACATTTAAACCCACTTCCACTCATCGTCAAAGATGAGATTTAAAGCGCCCCATAGATTTCGCTAGATGACTTATTGGGAGAGTAGTCACAAGTGAAAGTATAAGGTCAAGAGCGAAGAAACAAAGATTAACCCACTTGGTCCAGATGACAGAAAATATGTAAGACGGTCGAAAGAGCACGGCGATGAAAAAATTAATTTTAATCATGCGATATGTCAATATGAAACCTCATAATACGTCTTGCAAACCATTCTTTGAGCGAAACTCTGTAAGCGTTCTTGACGTGCAATCGGCTATTCCAGATCTCAATCCAATTGAGCATTTATGAAACGAGGTAAAAAAGTTGTAGCTCAGCAAAACATCACCAATTCCGGCATGCTTTAAGAAAAATTAAAGAATCTTGACATGCCGTACCTCTTGAAAGGTGAAGGTACTTTATTTCGTCAGTTATAAAATTGACTTCCTACGAAATATTAAATGTTTTGGAAATATTTTTTTTTAACTTTTTTGCTTAATTTTTAAAAGAAAAATTTAATTTTTGAAATTAATTTATCATTATACCGTTATGATTGGGAAATAATAGAATAACATAAAGAGCAAAACTACTGTTGCCAATAAGTTGTCAACAACTGTACATATAGCAGGAACATGTTCGCCAGAGTATTGTGTTATTAAACGTATTTGTTGTAGTCGCCATTGTTGCATGTTCTCATTTCGTTCTTTCAGCAGAAGTATCCACTTTGCTTTTACAGCCGTTATTTATGCTTCGCTCTAACGCACTGTAGTACATTATCGTTAGTATTTTATATTTTATGGTCAAAATAACATCATAATTTTCAGCAGTGAGTAGGCTTAGATCAAATTACGTCAAATGTTTTATAAGGAAGTAATATTAATTTTTTTTAAGCTGGCATCTCTGGATAACGGAGCCTTACGCTGAATGTAAGAAACGAATGGATTACTTTCAACATCGTTATACTGTGAGACCTTACGAAATGTATATTATTTATCTTTATATATATAGATCTTCTGACCGTGTGTTTGCATTTGAACTGCTCCTAAACGGATGGACCGATTTTGATGAAATTTTGTGTGTATGTTCAAGGAGATTCGAGAATGGTTTAGATTTACAATTTGGTTCACTGGAAAATGTTTTTTAAATTATTTTTTCATTTTTAATCAATTGTTAATTTTGGAATGGTTGGCCGATAGATGGCGCTACCATCAAACCTTAAATTGGCGTAAACGTGTATTAAACAAAACGATGCCAAAGTAAAAGGCGACATCTGTGGATCAAGTTTTTATATTGAGGACAGAGTTCGTTTTTAAGTAATAAATTGGGTGATTCAATACATCTATGGGTAGCTATAACATTTTTTTCATACCTGCTAACTATTGGAGAGGGTATCTTGACAGGCAATTTAAAATTCCAAAAGGTCTGGCATAAAAAAATATCTGATAACTGAAGTGTTGATAAAAAATTTGAGATATACAGAAATCTTTTCGAAGCATTGCACAGAGCAATACAATATTTAAACGGGAACGATGAATACATATATGCGTACAATTTCAAACTGATCCTTCCTGAAAAATAATAAAATTGCTAAATATTGGGAATGGTAGAATAGAACTGCAATCAAATACACAATGCAATGAATTAAAACTGACTCATTTATCATTCGATGAATAATATACCACGGGCATCCCAAAAGACTGATGCCATAACCTTGCCAGCCGATTTTTTTGTCTTTCCACGCTTGAGAACCGTTTCTTAATATGCAGTCCACCAGGCTGACAACCGATTGGACTCGATTGATTTCACTGATGCACATCCCAAATTCAATAGTATTTTTACCCCAAAAAACAATTCTTTCTTAACGCACGAAATGCTTTTTGATTCATTTTTGTTGCTTCATCAAGAATGCGATTATTCCTTAACTAATACTTATAATCTAAATAATAGAAATCATATAGATGGTATTAGTAGTACTACCTATGTATCAGCCACAGTAAAACGTAGGCGGGTCCTCTAGTTTTATTATATTATTTTATCATGTTGCACAAAGTATAACCCATTTGGTCACCTAACGGTTGTCATCAAGTAATAAAATTTGGTACATAATATTTCTTTGACATGTTGCAATTCCTGGTACTTCCCATAGAACTCCAGATCTATTTCCAGATCGAGTCAAATTATTTTCTAAAAAAAAACATCCTATTAATTAAAAAAAGTAAGAACTTGTCTAATTTATAGTGATTACTAACATTTATTAGAAATTTATCCACTGTTCCACACGTTCGTTCAACCGATTCGATTTCCACGACGGTCAGCAGCCATTTGCGAGCGGGCGGTTAGATGCGTTTGCTGCCGATGCGATAACGACATAATCCGAAATTGATTCAAGTGCCAATTTGGAGGAATTACTCAATGTCGAAGCGATATTTCAGCTACTGTTTTCCTTCGAGCAACTGCCCCACCAACGACACGCACACGCTTACACACTCGCTCATTGCGATTTCATGTTGTTATTGTTGTAAAGAGCTGCTGCTGCGATTATAGCAAGGCGAACGATTTCCGAGTGTTTATTTATTTCTACCGAATTGGCCAAAGAGCGATTTAACTGTTTGCTTGTTTAAGCTTATATATGTTGTTTGTGTTTGTGTGCGTGTCATTTTGTTGCTGTTGGTTGTTGTGCAATTATTCTGATTGCTTTTCTCATTGATAGCGATGATCCTTGTTAAACGTTTACTCAATGTAATGGAGATTTTAAAATACGCCAATAAGTATGCATGGCACATGATACCAGATACTCGTATGAATGCGTGTGTGGGTGTTGGCAGATAAAATTTATTGAATTACTCTGAAATCTTAAAAATTATAGTGATAGCTGTAGCGGTTACATTTTAATTTAGTAAATAATAAATTTAGATTAAAGAGGAGTTGCAAAAGACCGTCGTGGCAATTTCAACTGGAAAACCAGCGGTAAAGTTCTTTTATAGAGTCAGCAAAAATTATCAATCACTTTTTGGTTTGCTCTCTGCATTTTCTACCCTAAATCACTTGTATTCGCTGGGCGAAGTTGTCTGGCTGTGTCTATTGCCATTTCCGTTGTAGTAGTAAGCTTAACAATCTTAATCGCCCTTGTCTTGCAGCCCCAACGACCATGTTTCCCTCGTCCTTTGCTCTCGTTTGCACGTCGGCTGTCAAACGCTAACAGGCCGTAATGAACTCATTTACAGTTCATAATAATACGAAATTACAAAAAATACACACGCAAGTCTCCAAGCTAGACCTGGCAGCAATTAAGGACACTACAACAACACAAACAAGGCGCGTAACACTCGTAGTAGGAAATTGTAAAATGGAAGTATTGCCAGATTGTGATGCTGCTCCAGGTTATTATTTTTAAATCGAAATAAAAATGATTCATCATGAAGCAACAAAACGCTTGGGCTTCTCTTTTAGCCAGAGCAACTAAATAGTTTAAAAATTCTCTAAAATTTGGAGAAGTCAATATTACTCACGAAAGAAAGATCAAAAGGTTTTAAAACTGGCCATACTTTCTTTTTCTCAAGTATTTAAATGCTAAACGTTGCAGAAGATTGTAAAGCGAATTCTACGAAATATTACTAGATATCCTGTGGTGGAAAGATTTCCTAAGAATTATCCATGACAATCATCAACATGTAGGGACAGAAGTCAAACAAAATATTATACATCCAAACCATCAGCCCATATCATATACGAAAAATTTAAAATAAGATACATTTAAATTAGGGTGTCAAATTTTTCAGAGTATTAAAAATAGAAATGTCCGAGAAAGCCGAAAGTATCTTTACATCTGGTAACACCAGGCAACACTGTGGATAAACACCTTAACAACATCATCTGTTTCAGGGGAGCGCCAGTGGTAAAGCAACAAAGTTCAATCGCTTGTAATGGCAACACAAAGTAACTCAGGCGGATGACGAGTTAATTTCAAGAGCGTACTCAACAGTAACTTCCAGCAGAATCACAGACGTAACCAACGCTGCGACAGCAACAAAATGCCATTACTCTTCTTAGCACAGCTGTAGCACTCACACGAAGCATGAGGAATTATAAACGGAATAATAGTGGGAGGTTGTAGGGGCTTTGAATAGGCAGAAGAAGCGTTCGTGTACCAAGGACATAGGTACGAAGACGGAATTTCAGACGAGTGCAAACGACATTCATTGACTATCTGTCAGAAGAGACAATGATTCAAGTTCCTCGAAGAGGAATCATTTGTAAGCACAAATCAAATTTTCAATATCCCCTGCTCTATTGTGGATTTAGTAATTTCACTTCGATTTGAGCACTCAGAACGTTAGAACTTTTTTAAGGGTGTGTTGAGTACAATATTCGTTACTCCATTTATTTCATTTGATTAAAACAAAACTAAATGTAGATACATGCCCAGGTTTATTTCGAGCAGCACATAGGGTTAGCCAGCAACTGTTACGGTAGTAGATTCCATTAACGATTATTATTACTGACCGTTATTGAAAAAGTTCGTTCTGAGTTCAATATGTGTTGAAATACAAGAGTTTTTATTGGTTTCTTATTGTAGTAAATGATAATACAATTTGGTAAAGTAAATTTCTTTTAAATGGAATGAATTCTTATAGAATACAAACATTTTTTTATAGAAATGTATGTATCAGTTGTCTAAGAATATTATTATACCAAAATGTAACACTTCCTTCTAACAAATGCAATTCGAATGAAGATTCACTAACCATTGTAATGAGACGAAAAGGAAAATACTCGTGAATGAATATATCAACAAAATAAATCGTCCATTCCCCTTAAGGATAAAAATTATTAAAAAATTTAAACCTGTAATTATTAATAAATAACCTAAAATAATTAGAATTTAAATTAATATAAAATTATAATGTTATGAGTAGATTAAATTGATAAACGAGGATATTACCGCGACCTTAGGTCCTCCCAAATCATAAAGACTAACCTAGCCTCAGCTATTGATAAAGTCCAACATGCTGCTAGCGATGTGATTCCTATTTGGAAACATGTATCCAAGGGCCTTCAAACTGTATTTTCAGACTACTGTGAGTAAGAAAAATATTTGTATAAATCTCTTATTTTTGTACGGATCAAATCTGCCTAATTTCTTTTACAGAAATATAATAATACAAGCAAATTACTATTTCAGTTAACAACAGTTAGTTTGAAAAGAATATGTAGCTATGCAAAATGCCCTTTAAACTATTAATCTAGTCTAGGAGAAATTCATTTGTAAGTTTTAGATATTAGTATATATGTATGTATTATAACACTTCACATCAAAATTATCTTAATAATCTTATAACAGAGGAACATTTTTCATATGATAAAATTTTCTTTGGCATCTAAATACGATACCAATACATTCAAGAACACAAGCGGTTATATGGAGTGCTAAAGTCAAATATTATTTTATTACAATTTTGCATATATAACTTTACAAATAAATATTTCGTTTCATTAATGGTATTAATTTAGCTTTTACATAATGACTGTAATTCCCTTGAGAGAAACGAGTTGGTTGCAAGTAAGCGATAACCATCTGCCACATATACGCATAACTGTTATAAATTTTTAAGTGCTTCCAAGTACACCTAACAACATCCCCCAGTCCTGAATAGTGCATATTTATTTATACATAGGTTGACCGTAAATCCATTGTTTATCAACTACCGAAAATAGATAAAAGTCATTTATTGATTGGATTTTGGTAGTTTTTAATACATCCACAAATTCCATTTTCAGCTATTTACGTGACTTTGCTTCACTCAATTTTGATATTTGTTTCGAATTTTCCACAGAGCTTTGTTTGCTTTTGTCATGAAAATAATTGTCCACTTAAATGTGATTTATGATATTATATTTCTGTATTTGTTTTTGCTGCTTTGTATAATGGATACTTTTCGATTAGACTGACATAAATTACATTTGGTAGGTGCCAGACATTATTCGAAAGGATCAAAGTTTAGTGAATTTGCTGTTAACTTATATGATTGCTTCTCGACAGGAAATCAACTGTAAATATTTATTGACTTTCATATTAAACGCTCAGCTTATTTTAGGGGTTTCACATGAATTGACGATAATCAATTTGGAAATTTATACAAAACGAAATATGTGTATTTAGGTGCGTGTTAATTGTTTGAGTGTATTGTCGTAAATTAAGGCATTTCAATTATTTACATATCAGAAAATAGTTGCATTTATGACGCATTTGACATTCATCGACTTGACAAGGAAATTTACTAAATACATTTATCATTTTACGTATCCATATATTGTACATATAATATGTACATATTCCGCCGCAGGCACGTGCATTGCGTCCGCCAATTCCTAACCGTAACAGGGTGTGAATAGATTTCGTATTAGAAACCGATATTGCAATATGTTGGTGTGGCTCATTTAAAATCGATGTGTGAGCACACCAACCAATAACCAATTTTTACGGTTGCCAGATGAATCTTCCGACCGTATTCAGCATTCACTCGCTCTTTGATTTCACTGTGCGAGCAGCTTTCGGGTCGCACTCGTATATTAAGTAATAAATGATAACTTAATAATCTTGCTTTGACTAGCTGGTGATTTATAAAGTGAATATCTATGACTATAAAAAACACCCAACTTACCTAATGATATTTTTTTATATGTACATATGTACATTGGTACAAGAGATAGAGTATAAAAGCTAAGATGTCGCTTTCTTCCAACAGTAAACCTTTGTCAGTGTAAAATATATGTATGTATGTACTAACCAACAAGTAAACTAAAAATAATGAAAAATGTTTTGATGTTTTAGAGCCGATACTCTCCAGAACTTGTTGCACTGATTATCTGACTTTATTCAAAATGTCCCTGTACTAATAAAGTCCAGTTTTCAAAGGACTTCGAGGAAGTTGAAGTCGAATTATAGTGATATTGAATAAACTCTTGTACTATTTATTTACTTAAAGTAAGTATATTACTTTTATTTTCAAGGACTATCGCTTTCAGCTAAATATTTACCAGGTATTAGTTCTCGCATATTGGTTTCTGAACCGCAATACCAATATCAAAATTTTTGGATTTATGTGCCGTTCAAAAGAGTGTAGATGATTCGTATTCGCTTGTAATTTTGAAATCGTAACGCGAAAGTTCAGAAAAATTTTATTCGTTAACGCTCACCGCTCAACACAACAACCAATAAAGGGTGAAGCCAATGATCTGTCGAATGAAGATTAGTCACAATACTTCCAGAGCCACGTACCTTACTTTTCCAAATCTAAAAAGCACGTCAATGCTTAATGTTGCATCACGTTCAATTATGAGTCGTTATTTAAATGTGCCTGAAGTGTTAGGTGATTTAATGAGTACAATAATTTTAATTGGATACATTAATTCTACGAGGCAATAAATTATCCAATTATTTTATAAAGTCATCAAACATCATTCCAAACTTTCGGTTCTACTTTGATTTTAGCCTTATTTCTCTGAAAATATTATTTCAAATAATTTAGAAAAAATAATAGGTAGCATGTACATCTGTAACTCACTATTCTACTCTTAATCAGTACAAACACAAGTAAAGCGAATTCCATCAGATAATACTTCTTATTTCGATGAATATGCTTTTATAAATGATGTACGTTTAAACATCGATAAAGTCTCCGATTTCGTCACATAAAGGCAATTATAACTGTGGACAATATTCAACATCAAAATGATTTAATCTTTAGAACTACGAATAATATGCAAATTTATGCGGCAATTTTGCTTTTTTACATACCAATTGAGCCAGAATGGGTCTCGTAGCTGAACAAAATTTGGCTCGAAAACGTCGGATCTTCTTGGAACTGTCAAGAGCCCATAGAGCCAAGTGAGAAGGTCGAGCGCCTTCAGTTCTTGCACAAAATATATTTTTTACGCTTTCAATTTAAGATCTCGACATAAATGTGCCAAGTCGTTCCATCCGTCAATCCAGTTGCTGCGAATGGCACCGAATCGACTCTCTACGGCTGCTATATTTTCTTCACTGCATGGACCAGGACCAGGGTCTATTAGGTCTCATATTATGCAATAATGTACGCCGATTATATCGACAGTTAGTTGAGCGAAAAGTTGAACGATTTGTAAACGTTGTTCAAGCGCAAGCCCCTCCATAATGAAAATGCCAAACAATACTGAACAAAAATAACATAACATGACTATTGAAAAAAGTACATCTACTTGGATCACCCGTTTCTGTTGAATTTTTATTTAATATTGGAATATGTAAATACACGTGCATTTCACAATTTTAAAAAGTATGTAAAAAATACATATTTAACGTTTTAGTTCAAGCAATCGTAAACTAATTATAATTTATATAAAGTGGTTATCTGCATATCGAGTACTTTTACCGCCAAACTGCTCACCTGAGCCACCTCCACATAAAATCGATATAAACCAGGCTCCAAAGTATTTACCAAGGGATTGGTTCCGACTGTAAGATTTGTAATATGGTACTCGCCTGGCTTCATTGGACATTCCAGTTGTGATAATATCGTTGGTGATATGTTAAATAATGATTGGCCTAAATATTTCTGATAGTTGTTGGCAAGAAATTTGCAAACATCAATTTGGCGTAACTGAAAGATATTTTGATAGTTTGCGCTCTCTTCGATTTTCCGTTTCAATTTTAAGCTCATTAAAAGATCGTGCGTTCTCAGTGGTTTGAAAAGAGTAGCATGTATATCGAATTTAGTACCGTTATCGTGAATGAAAGTTTTCAAAGCAACTTTGTCACCATTTACATGACTCCTAATATTCACAATTTCGAAGCTTTTCTGCAAAGTTGTCAAAAATGTAGTTTCCGTGTTTTCGCAAATATGTCAAATATTTATTTTCATTAGTTTTCTTACTGCTTTCACTTGTTGATGGTTTAAGTAGCAACACAGCAGTATGAAAACCGCACTAGAGAGCGACAACGATGCCATCATTTCATCGATCGCGGATACAATGACTGCCCACTACCAAGTACTGTAGAATATTGCTGGTTTTCAGTTTAGCAAAACACTTTTGTGCGTTAATGAGGCTTTCAAATTAGTGGCATTAAACTAACGGCATCTATAAGCTTATTTAGTTAAAATATTAACGTTTTAATATACTTTAGTCACATGTTGGGTAGATATTTGTACTCATCTATCAGTTATTTTAATTTCATAAAACAAATATTGTAGAATATAAAATTTTATATATCAAAATGATCAGGATAGCAAGACGTACAAGGTTTGTCGGGAAAGTAATATGATTGAGTCGATTTAAAAAAACTTATTGAACCAATCGATACAATTCTTTAATAACTTTCAAAAAAGCATTGAAGGCGCCACGGAAGGCATTCTCCGAAATAGCCTTGAGAGCCGAGGTGCATGCTGCTTGGCCCTTTCATCGCCCCTTTCAGCTAATGGAAATAAAAAAGTCCGGGAGCCACATCTGGGCTGCAGGGCGGCCGCACAAGCATTGGGATGCGGCCTTCGTTAGGGAGCTGTTCACAAGAAAGGCGGTGTGAGCCGACCGTTATCGTGGTGCAACTTCCAATCGGCTGCAATGTCTTGTGGTACCCGATTGACCCTTCGTTTGAGTCTTTTGAGGACTTCCACGTAAAACTTGGCGTTGACGGTTGTCCGGGCCTGTTTCGGGCCTTTGAAGTCAAAAAAGATATTGAGCATCGTTTTCACTTTGGATTTGTTCATTCATCAGCGACCTTTTTTCCGGGCCTCCAAAAAGGCCTGGTGTCACCGAAACACATCACTTCAACATCTGGAAAAGCCTGCTTGATCATATCAAACGTCTCTGTCGCAGATTTACTGAGTTTCACATAGAATTTAATCGCGTACCTCTGCTCTAACGAACGCTGCATTTTCGGCTTGCACCACTCACAGAAGCACGTCGTGTGAAAATGTTTGTCCTGACTCTTCAGGTGCTCGGAGACAACTGACCAGTCGCTCGTTCATTAGCTAGGAATGCCCTCTACCGAATCCAGTCGGTGCGTGCACGCTCCGAAGTACAGTCGCGGCGGAAGAAAATCAGTCCTATTACTTTCCGGACAAACCCCGAATAACATAGGACTTTCTGTCCCTTTGACTATAACATGTTATCAAATAAATGTTTATAATTTACTCCTTAATTAATCCACAAAATGAATTCGGGGCGTCGAAGTTCAGAAAGACACAGGTAGTTTAAAATCTTTTTTGCAAAGTGTGTTTCTCAATACCTGTTTACCAATCACCTATCAGTTAAGTTATGGTAAACTTTACTAAAAGGAGGAGCCTTGTTTTGTTTATAACCAGAACACGAAATAATAGCTGTCAGCTATAAAATCCATAACACAATCAGTTTCATAGACGGATCTCAGACGGCGGCTCTTTTGTCGCACATTGTCAAAAAAAAATATAGCTTAAACAAGTAAGGAGGGGCTAAGTTCGACTGTCCCCGAAAATTTTATACTCTTAAAACTTACAGGAATCGAAGTTCGAGAAATTCCTTTGGGAAAATATAGGAACTAGGACTCGAATTGACCCGATTTTATCCACTTTTGCCAGTAACACATTTCTGCCGCATAATAAAAAATTTTCCCTGAGATTCATTAAGATACTTCACATACCACTTATCCGGATGTTATACTATATTTGTTATGTGGGGGCTAAGTAGATCAAGTTTTCTCTAACTGACTGAGATAACTGACATATTGCCCGATATATGCGATATGAAGTCACCCGGAAGTTCGAAAATATTTATATTGGATATATGGAAGCTCATGGAAGTACTTAGCCGAGTCAACCCATTTTTAATACACATAACTACTAGTATCAGCAGAGGATTTGCTCTGAATATTAATTATGTATCCCATACAGTGGCCGATATTTTCGGTCAAAAGTCAGCTATAGATACTGGAGTTCACATTTCCGGTATTCGGAGTTTGAACAGTTTTTGGTTGGATTTGGACAATTTTTGGTGATAAGGTGTTATCATATTATTTTAGTGCTTAGTTATGGTACTTAATCATCTACGAACTCCGCCTTACTTTTTTGCCAAGGAAACTGTGTAACAAGTTTTATCAAGATATCTTAATTTATGCTTAAGTTACAGCTTGCACGAATAGACTGACAGTCACCCAGAGTGATCATTCTTATATATAACCCTGACTTAGCAATCTTATACAACCGTTAAGTGAATAAAACTATTATACTCTGCAAACTAAAAAGTGAAAATTATTTTTTTACGCGATGGACGGGACAAGGACTGAGGCGAATAGCTCCTTTTGGCATTTACTACAGTGGCCAGCGCAAATTCGATGTGGGTTTCGTGGTGGGAGTGAGACTCCGTCGCCAAGTACTGTCATACACCCCGGTGGATGAACGTCTAGCCACAATCCGCATTAAATTTCATCAACATATCGCTGATTTGAGCCCACGCCCTGACGGAAAAGAAGGACGATATGACCAAAGATGCCTTCTATGATGCTTGGAGCGCACCTATGAGAGTTGCCTTTATTTGGTACAACAGTCGGTAAATTCAGTCTTCATGAGGAAACATCTCCAAATGGGTTGAGAATGAGCGATTTCGCCGAGGCCCGAAATATGGTTATCTCTAGTACCAGATTCCAGCATAGAAAAATTCACCAAGCTACCTGGCTGTCTCTGGATCGAAACATCTCCAGTGTTTTAAAAGTGCGTACGCTTCGAAGTCTTAACATCTATTCGGACCACCTTCTGGTTGCAGCCACGATTCGCACTCGTCTCTGTGCAATAAAAAACGCACGGCAATAAACACAAGGAAGGATCGACGTCGAGAAGCTGCAATCACAACAGACGGCCGAAAGATTTTCTACTTGACTTGTACTCCTGGCCTCCCAGAACACTCGTTAACATCTCGGTATAAGATAACTGTGGGACCGCATTTCAAGTTCCTTACATACAGCTGCAAACGAAACCATTGGTTTTCGAAAATGCAAACGAACAGCCGGTATGACGAGGAGTGCCGCGACGCAGTGGAGAGAAAACAGACTGCCTACCTCGCAACGTTACGATCGAAGCGAGACGCATTTGCAGACTGAAAAAGAAAAAGGCCGAAATGTGTGAGTATGAAGAGCTTGATAAGCAGGCCGACAGAGGTAATGCTCGAAAATTCTACGAAAAAATGCGGCGACTAACAGAAGGTTTCAAGACCGGATACTCTTGTAGAACCCCCAAGGGTTTTAGCATACTAAAATTATGGAATGAACACTTCTCCAGACTGCTGAATGGCAGTGAAAATATTACTCCAGGTGAAGAAGAACTCGATTCCTTAATCGATTACTATGGAGCAGACGTTCCATTGCCGAACATGAAGAAGTTCGAATAACAATTACCCGCCTGAAGCGGCGGGACGATGGATTGCCGGCCGAGCTATTCAAACACGGCGGCGGAGAACTGATAAGGAGCATGCATCAGCTTCTTTGAAAAATATGGTCTGACGGTAGCATGCCCAAAAATTGGCAACACCAAAAGCGGAATGACCTCTCCGAGCCGTACGTTACTAAACGAGGTCTCAGACAAGGCGTGCGTGAAATAATTCGAATTGCAGAGCTAAACAGAGAAGGTACCACCATCTATAAGAGTGTACAGCTGCTGGCGTACGCCGATAATTTTGATGTCATTGGCCTTAACATCCGCGCCGTTAGTTTTGCTTTCTCCAGTATGGATACGGCAGCTAAGAAAATGAATCTAGTGGTGAACGAGGGCAAGACGAAATATCTCTTGTCATCAAACACACAGTCGTCGCACTCGCGACTAGGCTCCCACGGTCATAACTTTGAAGTTGTAGATAACTTCGTCTATCTTGGAACCAACATCAACACCAACAACAACGTCAGCCTTGAAATCTAACGCAGAATATCTTTTGCCAACAGGTGCTACTTCGGACTAAGTAGGCAATTGAGAAGCAAAGTCCTCTCTCGACGAACAAAAACCAAACTCTATAAGTCATTCATAATTCCCGTCCTGCTACTTATATATGGTGCAGAGGCATTGACATATTTCAGCGAATTAAAAGACAGCGGTTACGCTGGCTAGGTCATGTCGTCCGAATGGACAAAAACACCCCAGCTCTGAAAGTATTCGATGCAGTACGCGCCGGGGGAAGCAGAGGAAGAGGAAGACCTACACTCCGTTGGAAAGGCCAAGTGAAGAAGGACCTGGCTTCGCTTGGAGTCTCCAATCTGGAGTTTAAATTATGTTAAATGGGAAGTAGACGAGTTTTATTGGAGTGGCTGGGTAACCTCATACACCCAATTTGATTGAAATCGGTCGGGTAGTTTCCCATGTAAAAATATTCATCGAAAGGTTGGCGGTGCCACGCGCATTGTCCAGTTTTTACACCTGCTCATGAAAATCTCTTCTCCACCATCTTGGTTGTGAAGTTCGCTGCTTGTGGTAAAAGTGTGTGAGTGAGTTATCGCACTTTCAGTAGTTTTCAACACAACTATTATTTTCGTACTGGCCATATGAAGACTTGCGGTTGAGTTATCTTTAACGGTTTGGAAGATACATATGTATATTAAACCATTTTGAAGACGTGGCTACACCTTTGAAAAAATATTGGTCAACAGATCATCCTTGTTACCGCGATACCCTTACAGAAATTACAATTCGGTCTCTTAATTTAGTGCCCAATTATGACATTTTATAGGGTTTCGTTTAATAGTGTTTTGTAAACTCGGCAGTGATCCGATTATAGATAATCTATCTCAATTTCTATTCAAGTTACAGACGGACTGGAAAAAGATTCGTACATACATATATACTACTATGAACAAAAAATAGTTAAACTTTGTAGATAATTTTAAAATTTGTAATTTATTCTTCGAAATCTATGTCGTCCCCTCAATGTCCTTTTGCACTTGGACCAACGTTTTTTCCAATCCTCGAAACAGTTGTTAAAGTGAATTTCTGGAACATTCAAAACAGTTTTCCCGAAGTGGTTGTTTGAATTTGCTTAATAGCCAGAAGTCACATGAAGCTAAATCAAGCGAACATTATGTTAGTGGCATGATATTGGTTTAAATTTAACGAAAATATATTTAAGAACCAATGCAGTATACGACGGTGCATTACCGTGGTGCAAAAACCAGAGTTGTCGGCCCATAATTTCGGTCTGTTTTTACAAATACCTTTGCCCAAACGACGCTTAACACTCAAATAGTATTCCTTGTTGACATTTTGACTAGTCGAAAGGAATTCGGAGTGCACCACACCTCGATAATCGAAAAAAACGATCAACATACTCTTGATTTTTAATCTACTTTAACCTGGTTTTTTCGGCTTCGGCTCACCTTTACCACGATTAACGGTTGCAAAAATCGCCAAATGCACTATATGTTCTTCAGAAATAAAAGTGTATACTAAACCCGAATATTTATTTTGATGTGACATTTGGTAAAGATGTCACTTACAGTCATACTAACCTAGAAAAAAATGTTTCGACGAATGCGTTTCGCGCGATAATAATTTCGTTATAAAGTTGCCACAATTGGAACGGTTTCTTCGTCTTTCCCCGCTATCTCCGCGCCTAGAAAAACCTGTTTAGGCGGCAAAAGGTATCGTCGTCTGAAGATGCACATACTGTACTTATGACGTTTACAGAGTTTTGCTTGTTCACAATGCAAGTTTTCACACTAATCACACTATCTGTAAGGAAGGTAACCGCAATTAGGTAAAAACGGTTCTGCCAGCTAAGCTACCCGCGGTAAAGAATAATATTAACCATACATTGAAAAAACATCATTAAATTATTATCAAATAAATAAGAAGTTCGAGAAAGTTTAGAGTTTCACGACCAAAAACAAAATATCTTTACTTTGAATGTTTTCAAGAATTAAAACAAAATGCAACGCATCTCGAATAGTGCTCCAAATACGTAGCGACTGTCTTCCGCTATTCCCCGCACATGAAATATGGGGATTATGGTCCATCCCATAAATTTTATACAGTATACGTATACGGAAGATGCGTACTTTGTGTTTTCTGAAGTCAGCACCCAATCTCATAGCTATGGCGAAACATGATGCAAAATTCATTGATTTTAGTTTTGCCGACATCACGAAATATTTCATACACCTTCAATTCAAAAATTGATATAAGATACTCTAGCGCCAGGACCTAATCCTTCTTAACATATTAATTTTCTATTGTAAAAATCTAGTCTATCAATGTCTTATTAAAGGTGGAACGGACGAACGATCAGACAGATAGACAGACATACGGAAATGAATTGTCACCTTGATCATTTTGATACATAATTTTAAGTACCGTTAGGTCAACAAACCAATTTGACTCTGAGCAACATGTTACATACATATTTACCAAAGTAAAACAATTTTTGCTTGATCTATCAAGATAGCTCATGTTATAACAAACCCGTAATGATAAAACTTGATACTAGCAGTTTTATATATATATATATATATCTGTGTGATAAATGAACAACCAAGTTCGCCAGAGGCATTCAATTTCACAACCAGGAATGCACTAGAAGGCTTTATAGGAACCGATACTAAATTGGACGATACGCATGGCACCGGCCACTATTAAGTCAAATCACATATCTCAAGATTTGCTAAATCGATTTCCAATATTCCTCTATTAGAGTGCGTAAATGGTAGACATCAGAATCAAACCACGCCTTCTTTCCATTTAACACAATTTTAAATTCCGATTCAACTGATCTAAACAGATTGAATTTGTTGTTATCCGCAAAAATTTCGGTATTCCAGAGGTTTTCAGTTTTGTTTAAATCTCCCTTTTAGGGTTGTCGAAAAAATATCGATACATCGATATAATTTTTTCAATGTATCAATATTTTTGAGAGATATTTATTGTTTCAATATATCGAGGTATCGATATAATATTACAAGTATTGAAAAGGTATAAAAATCGATATTTTTATGATCAAAAAATTCTAAATCCTTTTTAGGCTAACATTTTTTAACTTTTTTTTGTTTATGGTCGACTTGATTTTCTGCTTTTTAATTTAGTACTAAAGTTGGCTTTCAAGTTGGCAACTTTGTCTGTCAAGTGTAAATGTCATTTCAGTGTCAGTGAGCGACATTTACATCTGGCCAAAGCAACAATTTTAGACCCATGAGCGTATACATTTTAGTTCAGCGCAAGCTGTTTCCACTGCAATAACCGCACTGTCAAAAGAAATACGTTTAGAACATAGGCGTAGAGGACAACTTTCGCCTGAACTCAGACCCACTCGCACTACCATAATTCCAAATTCCGAAAAATCTTCGCCGTCGTTGTGGTCCGGACATGAAAAAATTATGATAGCTTCAGCAAACTGTTTACTTTCAACTTCAACCAGTGATGGTATGCCTAGCGAACTAAAGCAATATCTAGATCAGCCTATAATACCCAGAAAAGAAAGTTCTACAAAATTCTGGTTTGATTGCCATCATTTTACCCCAGTCCGACTTAGCTCTAAAGTATTTGATATCGCTTGCGTCCTCGGTTTCCTCAGAGAGAGTGGCATCTGCAGTGAATCTCGCAGTACCCAAGTACAGTACAGCCGAGCACGTAAATCAAAGAGTTTTTCTTATGTCTGTATCAGATAAATATTGGTTTGATTAATAAATAATTAATTTTTTAATTGTTATTCTTGATTTATTAAAAATTATGTCTATTGATTAGTATTTATCTAGTAATATGTGATGATTAAAGTAGATTAGGCCAAATATTTTTTTTTCATACCATTCATTTCTAAATTTCAATACCGATATTGATATATCAAAAATTACCGATACAATATATATCGATACTTTATTCCATTTCCGGCATCACTACTCCCTTTGCCAACTTCAACGTTTCAATAGAAAAACAACAGTATTTAAAAATAAAGATGATATTTTACAAAGCATTTTAGTCTATATCAATTGCATTTAAAATAATTCTGATGCTAAAGGCACTAAATACAGTGCTCGTCATCAGACTTTACTTGTGTATTTGAAAAAACTCTAAGCAAAATGTTGATCTTAAAGCGTAATTAGCAGTGTAGTTATATTGAGATGTTTAAGATAAGTTGTTGTTTTAAATAAGGAAATTTAAGGTTCATGTTAAATCTAAACTGATCTCTTTTGCACAAAGTCTTCACCCAATTTATTATTATATTTGCTTTTTTAAACGGCAGACCGAGTAATCATTCTACGATCCCATTCAATTAACTAATTCGAAGACAATCACTCAGAGAAAACTAACAGCCAATCCCTAATCACTCAAATAGCTGCCACGATTTCAAAGTTTTTTTGTTTTTTGTATTCACTCAACTTTTGAATTCTGAGCAGAACGCCTTCCCTTGCCTTAACGTATGTAACGAGAGGTTGAAGCACCTGAGTGAGCGGATGCAATTTACAAATCGTTTGCAACACTATCTCGAAGGAATTCTCTTCGTTCATCGTGCAAGCCAACCAACGAGGCTAGCGACACCCACCCCCCACAGCACCAGCTGTACCATGCTTGATTCGAATATACAGTTTCGCTATGCTGCAGGTATTTTCGCCAAACTTTGGAAAATTCAAGTATTTATGTACGTGCGCAGCATTTCAATTATTTTTACGTAAGTTATCTACTCTTCAGTCACTGTACATTTCCCGGAAGAAGTTCGAAATGAGCAATATTATTTTTTATTTATATAAAATTGAGAAATCTGTTAGTAAATATACATGGAAGTAAAAATACTTAAAATTTACACTACTAAAATGACCTTGAATAAGAGTTAAAAGAAGAGAAATACAACAAGTTCGAGCCGTAATTGAGAATTCAAGTTTAATTGCTTTATATTACTTCGATAGTACTACAGAAAAATGTGCTTAGGGTTCATCAGATCTCTTTTAGCGTCGTAGCACCTTTCTGTTAATCTTTAATAGAAAATACACCCAACTAGAAATCAGTGTAGTAAAATGGGGGATACGTTCCATGTCATCTGAAAACCGTGTACGATGAAATAAAGAACCATATTTACTTCGAAAAACCGTGTAAAAATGTTGAAAACTAAAAAATGTCAGATATGCATACAATATTGCATTTTATTGAGCATTAATACTTAAAATACATAACTCATACAGGTGAATCCAGAACAAAGAACAGAAAAATTATAATAGAAATAAGGAAAAAATATTTACATAGCTACATGATTATTCGTCGCTACTTGATAACAAGCGCAATTGTTTGCGACGAACTGGACTAAAGTCAGTATCATCGCTGGAGATATCCATTTCAGCAATGTAAATATAATATAATGCGAACAAAATGTGCAGGTAAGAGTTATCGAATAAGCGGACTTCCCAGTTACTGCTATGTATGTTCATTTCAGCAATAGTGCTAAGTGTGGTAAAAACAAACATAATTACAAGACAGTAATTTTAAAACCGTAGTAGATTAAACATTTTTTACAAAAAAAAATTTTTTCAACCGTGTAACTTCAAATCCGTGTAAAAAAGAGTGGGGTGTATTCGTAGCTCGGTATTTAATGTCGCTAATTTCACGAGTTTTGCTTCCGCGCTAAAAAATTTCCGATTACTGGTTATGCTTATTGATGTCAAAACTTCGGTAGATATCATTTTTAAAAGTTCTACATATGTGGTTAAAGTGATCTAAGTATTCTGAATAAATCTACACGGACTTAATTCAACAGAAGAATACATTTATAAAATTTGATAACTCCCTTTAATAACATATACAAGTATATATTACTTTTTGAAATATTTCCTACTCTATATATGCCCTTATGAGCACGGAAGACATTGAACGCAGTGAACAATCAAAAGAGGCTCTTATAAATAAAACAATGAAATAATCATTGAAAGCATTCGAGATGACCATGTTCTCCAGAAATTTTTTTCATTGCAAACTGACACCCTTATGTACTAGCGGATGTGTCTTCCACTGTTCCGAATCGGCCGCATTCCAACGTGAGCTTTGAGCAGAAGTTTTAAGCAAACACATCGCCGAACCCTGCCTTGCATTTACTGCGAATTCACTGGATTTGCACGATTCGTAGGAACATTTACAGCGTTTGGATTATTACTAGTGGTCATATCGGTGCAATCACGTGGATGATGCTACCTGCCACTCTCCATTGGCACAGAACCCCAGCCAGCCGTCAGCTGGGCAGCCAACCGGCAGCAATCAATTTCATAATCAGCGCTGTGGCACGAACACCCGGTCACTTGGCTGGTTACTTAGTTGTTGGGTGGGCAACTTGATTATCGCCACCGAGCGTGGCACGTCCGTAAGTTGCCACTCGAATGCGGTACTTGCTACTTCCGCTGCATTGCTGCCGCCGTCGCGACAGTGGTAGAGGGAGTACGAGGTTCGCTCACTGATGGTAAAGTTCGTTGGTGTTGCTGCCATTGCAGGCATTGTTGTTGCTAATTCTCTGTTCATCTTTGCCCGCAGGTGAAAGAGTTATATAAAATCCTTTGCGAAACAGTTATCATGCATATTAGAGCAGGAGCTGGCCTATTGCCATACACCACTAGTCTGGTCGCCATATTAATACAGCTATTGGGAATGTATGTATTTTGTAAACTGCTTCATGGTCGTAGTTTCCATCTGTTTCATTTTCGAAATTAAATGCGAGTGCCGCGGTCTTCACAGTCATCTCACTTTGTCTTCTCTATGGCAACATCGACTTTCTTTGCATGTAGGTGTGTGCGTTAGACATTACTCTATGTTTTTGTGAGTTTGCTGCACGCCAGGCATCTACAAAGCATAATTACGATTGTGACCTCACCTGTCGTGTCGCGAAGGTCCATTATACAGACAGTAAGCGCCATAGTAGAAGGTTCGCTACGCAGGCCACGGGACTCCAGAATTCCACGTTTGTATATGTATGTATGTGTGACGGACGCCAACTTACTAGTGACGCCATTAAACTACGTTTTGTGGCTTTGAAAGCAATTATCTTTTGTATTTGGTATTTGTTTGCCTCTCCGTCATTGTCACTGCCACTAGCCAAACAGAGTTCACACATATATATGTGAATACATGTGTGCGTACAGATGCATATAGATGGTAATGGCTAGATTGAATGTCAGTGTTGCTGGTGCTCAAATGCAATTGTTGCCACAATCTCAGTGGCATGTGGTTGTGGCCTTTGTTGTTGCTGCAAAATGTTTTGCTTCACAGTTGCAGACGCAATTTGCAACTCACAATTTCATTACTCTTTATTAATTGACAATTGAATTGGATGTCATGCAAATTTGAAATCTTTGCCATCACACAGACTTCATGTAGACACACACACAAACATGCATGAAGGCACGCACTCTGAACAATGATTTATAACTGAGAGTAAATTTTGGCTAAATCAAAGAAATTAGTTGTTGTAAATGGAAACAGAATTTGCTAAAATCACTGTATAAATAGAATAAGGTGTTGATGGTCTACATGTTGATTTGTTTCCTTTGTTAATTAAGATAAATGGCATAATGATTATGTGTTTGAAACTTCAATGAAACCTAGCAGTACTTCATAAAATGTTACAAAATAATTTCAGTTGGAAAATGCTACTTCACTAAAGTTCATAAAGCAAATTGGAAACTAGAGTTATTACAATATTGATTTCAATATTGTGAGATTGCCGTTCTTTAAATAATTTTTTAAAATTTAATTAAAATATTTATTACAATTTGACTACAAATCTAAAATCGCGCAAAAGAACTTTATTTATGAGTTTTTTAGGATTGTCATTTTATAGTAAAAAATAATCTGCTTTAGTTAAATCGTGCATTGTGACAAAATAAGGCCCGGATTTTAAATAAACCCCAAAACATTTATTTATTCAAAGTATCCACCAAAATCATTCAAACGGACTCGCGAGAGATGTCGAGCTGTCTTTTCATCCCTCTAACATTTGTCTGACGATTTTCAGGCACCATAGCCTTCATTTTTTTTTATATTTTCATTAGTTTAAGAAGTCGAAGGTCGTACAGAACGAGGTGTGTCTTCAACGATCTCTCGACCGTCTTTGAATGCTTTGTACTAGACGTAGGTTGGTTTTTTGATAAACCTTTACCAACATTCGTACACGAAAATTTATCAGAAATACAAAATTTGAGACAGATTTTTCTTCGATATTTTTATTCATTGTAAAAATCGCTACCGAGATACCGTTGGCATGCTGGATGAGGGGAACCTCTATGGAAAAACACTCAGAGTTCAATGGATAAGCTGCACGCTGCGCTGTAAACGTTGAAAGTGCTATTAAGCAAAATGATAGCATGTGACGACAAAAGATCGAAAGATCGGTCTAACTTCATAAAGCTGCTGTAGCCAAAACTGGGGAAGTACACCCTTTAGCCAGGCTGGCAGCCGTCGTCAAGGAGGACATTTCAACCAAGTCAAGGAAAAGGGTCACTCAAAATTTGGAAATCCGTCCACACCTTTGTCTACGCCCATAGATCTAAAAAAATATTTATATAGTACATCTTTAGCTGGTTTAATACCGAATAGGTTAGAGTGATTCTGTAACAAAGTATACTATTATCAGTCCATAGCCTCATTATTAATATTATGAATAAAGTAATTTCTAATTTTATAAATTTTAATATACAGGGTCTATCCGTAAAGTAATAGGACTGATTTTCTTCCGCCGTGACTGTACTTCGGAGCGTGCTCGTACTGACCTGATTCGATAGAGGGCGTTCCTAGCTAACGAACGAGCGGCTGGTCAGTTGCCTCCGAGGACCTGGAAAGTCAAGACAAACATTTTCGTGCGACGTGTTTCTGTGAGTGGTGAAAGTCGAAAATGCAGCGTTCGTTAGAGCAGAGGTACGCGATTAAATTCTATGTGAAACTCGGTTAAGCTGCAAAATAGACGTTTGATATGATCAAGCAGGCTTATCCAGATTTTGCTTTAGCAAGAAGTGATGTGTTTCGATGACACCAAGTTTTTTTGGAGGGCTGGAAAGAGGTCACTGATGAATGAGCAAATCCAACGTGCAAACGATGCTCATTATCTTTTTGACATCAAAGGTATTGCCCACCATGAATTTGTTTTTTCTGAACAAACCGTCAATGGAAAGTTTTACGTGGAAGTCCTCAAGAGATTCAAAGAAAAGCTCCCCGGCTCCACCGCCTTTCTTGTGTCTTACGCCAGTCGTTTCTTCTTTTCGCTACGTGGCGCCAATTGGATATTCCAAGCGAAGCCAGGTCCTTCTCCACCTAGTCATTCCAACGTAGTGGAGGTCTTCCTCTTCCTCTGCTTCCCCCGGCGGGTACTGCGTCGAATACTTTCAGAACTGGAGTGTTTTCTTCCATTCGGACAACAGTCTTGTATACAGCTACCTAATCGGCATCCCAACGCTTCTGCAGCCCTTCTACAGCCCAGATGTGGCCCCGGACATCTTTTGTTTCCTTGTCTGGAAAGCCCGATGAAAGGGAATTCAAGCAACATGCATATTGGCTCTCAACGCTATTCCGGAGAATGTCTTCCGTGATGCCTTCAATGCTAGGAAATAGCGCTGGCAGCGCTGCATCAACGCAGAAGGGGCCTATTTTGAAATTTTTTAATAAATTGTTACGATCAATCCTATTACTTTCAGGACAAACCCTGTAAGTAGGTATCTCAGATATAAAACAAGATATCTTAATTACTAAGTGTACCGGTGCCCTTTAGAACGATTATTGAATTTTAGTTTTGAGATTTTTTGTAATTCAAAGAGTTTTTTTTAATTCGTCTAAAGTATTAACGGTTTTATTCATTATCCTTTGGCGGTTGTCCAAACCGGAGCTAATTAAGCAAATATGCCCGGAAACAGTGCGTGTAATTTGTCCAGATGCCCATCAAAAATTACTTGTGTAAGTGTAAGTGACTGCACATGCAAAGGCAATTAAGCGAGTGATAGCAAAAAGCGAGCGAAAAAGAACAAACAAGCATGGCACAGCATTTCCCAATGGAAATCCTTCCGTGCCAACAACAATTAGCGCCAACGCCATCCATCGTCAGAAGAGATCGAATTTCAATTTGAAATATTCACTTAGAGGCTACAAACATACAGATAAGTGCGTTGCATGAACACATAAACGAGACGAAATCCAAACATACGTGGAGTACGGAGAGATGTCAGTTGCATGTTGCCGAAAACGATTGCATTGCAATACTGTTAAATGAAATCACAAGAGACGCCCCCGCAAGGCAAAACAAGATATTTCAAAATGATGAAGCACCGCACTAAATGGCAAGGTAAGGTAAAAGGCAGGCGCAAGACTCACAATCACCGAATGAAGAGTTGCAGTGAGGCCTCAGCAGCAGCACACTAGTTGGGGACATTCGTCAACGGAGAAGGCACACATCATTACTCAAAATGCACATATTTCTGCTGCCGCTTAAACTGCAACATTGCTGCTGCGACTGCGTCTGCGTCTGATTCATCGATGGACAAGTACTCCGTCAGAGATCAAAGCGAATGGAATGAGGTTGTACTCTCCACACAGAAAACAAAGAAAGAGAAAAAGCCAAAACAGCCAGCACTTGCAGCCTTTGGGCATGCAAACGACAGTTTATTTCGCCTGTTGCATGCGCTTCTGCCTCCCTTTTTTCGAACACAGTGGCAGTGCAACAGTAACTGTATGTGCAAGAGCAACGGCACTTTTATCGATACACATATGCAGCGTCGAGTTCATGATGCACCAGCCACCGCAGCGCACGTTGCTGCCTCTGACAGCATTGAGCTGTGAATAGAATTATGAGCACGAGTAACGTTTGTCGTTTGTGGACGAAAATATCGCCAATATGCTTCGGGCGATGCAGCGCTGCTACCAATTCATTTCTTGATGCACTCTGTGCGTGCCGCAAACATTCGTTCGAGTACTTATTCGTTCATGTGTTAGTCGTATGTGTGTGTATGTCGCAGTCATCGCAGTCCGTTGGTGGCTTTGATGACATCGTTTAGCATTTATAATGCGGCATCGGGCTTGCAGCTTGCATTTGACGCATATTGACATGCAACTTTCAAAAGAACTAATTGCATTTAAAGTGTAGCATTTATGCCCGCCAGCATGTGTATTTGTGTAGGTGGCGCTGGTGGTGCCGGTGGTACCGATGGTGTGCAGCTGTGCCCCTGCTTGCTTGTTTAACACATTTCGTGAATTATGCCAGTGAAATGTAAATGGTGTGTGAAATTGGAATGGCACTGCTTCCGCATATGCTCAGCGCCTTTGAAGTGAACTGTGCGCGTAGAATATTCGGTATTGTCATGTCTCATTGATTTTGAAAAGTGAGTTGATATGTTTTGAAGTATATTGAAATATTAAATTTGGTTAATAAATATTTAGATATGCACACACATTTGCATAGCCTTTATGTGATACTCCGTTATTGCAATTTCGGTCGATATTTGATAGCTAATTTTTACCATATTTAATTCATATAGTGTCCAAACATTATTATATTAAACATATTTATATTAAAATCAAATTAATTAAATCAAATGAGATTATTGCAGAAAAACTTAACCAAATACGCCAAAGTTAGTATATTCCGATAAAAGAAAACATACACCAGAGGAAGCTCTTGACTCATGGCATTAACTTTTCTCGTCAGTCATCTATGCTCGAGAACTAGAGAGAACTAGAATTCAGCGAAATATTTGGTAAAAAATCAGCCCTAGGCACTGGAGTCCACGTATTCGATATCTGGAAGTTTTTAAGGCATGTGTTGAAAAACCTTAAATGCACTATTTGTACAAATTTTCTTTCGATATCGTTAATGACTCTCGATTTGGTGTAGTATGTCAAAAAAAGTTGATGGAAAAGCACAAGAAACTGTTTTGTTGGAAAAAAAATGTTTTTTTTGGAATTTTAAATATTTTTTTTGGAATTTGAAAATATTTTTAAAGTATAACTTCAAAATTTTTTGCACTCAGTTTTCAAGTCGTTAAAAAATAAAAAAAGGCATTTTTTTGTTTGATCGGAATACGGGTACAAAACCATGTCGCCAATTGATGGAATGGCCCAATGGCCACATTAAACATATCCTCAAATTTATTTAATTCATGCATTCACAGGTTAATACTAAGTTCATGTATATTAGTACAACTAAAGATTAAGTTATCCTACATTCTACTTTACAATGTTGTCCTATGAGTTACAGTACTGCTTTCTCTCTTACATACATTAATTAAGCTATCATAATAATGCTTTACATATTGACAGCAGCATCACCTGATGCTTGTCGATCACCGTTACCTATTAAGCATATAATATATTAAAGTCGCTCCAACGTGTATTAATAAACCAGTACTTCACATATACATATGTATATGTAATGATTATCATCAACTTATTGCAATAGATCAACTTATTAACTCTTTCTATTATTGTAATTAACTTCTTTCATCTGGCAATACTGTATTCAAGAAGCTAAAATATTTAATCCCTTTACAATATTAATCACCTTACATTAGCTTCTCTAATTCGTCCTATTCCTTTTGATCATCGGAAAAGACCACACGTGTTTAATTGCTCTCAACAGAAAACATTTATATTCGTACGTAAAATATAATTGTAAGTCGGATTTACTTGTAAGTGAATAAGTAGCTGGTTAAATAGTGTTTACTTATTAACCGCCACATATACATACATACATATATAACTCTATATCTAGTATGTCGAATAGTTTCAAGTGCTGCGAACAATTCCTTTTCGTTTGATTCCTTGTAGATCGTAGTAAAGGGTGATTTTTTAAGAGCTTGATAACTTTTTTTTAAAAAAAAAACGCATAAAATTTGCAAAATCTCATCGGTTCTTTATTTGAAACGTTAGATTGGTTCATGACATTTACTTTTTGAAGATAATTTCATTTAAATGTTGACCGCGGCTGCGTCTTAGGTGGTCCATTCGGAAAGTCCAATTTTGGGCAACTTTTTCGAGCATTTCGGCCGGAATAGCCCGAATTTCTTCGGAAATGTTGTCTTCCAAAGCTGGAATAGTTGCTGGCTTATTTCTGTAGACTTTAGACTTGACGTAGCCCCACAAAAAATAGTCTAAAGGCGTTAAATCGCATGATCTTGGTGGCCAACTTACGGGTCCATTTCTTGAGATGAATTGTTGTCCGAAGTTTTCCCTCAAAATGGCCATATAATCGCGAGCTGTGTGGCATGTAGCGCCATCTTGTTGAAACCACATGTCAACCAAGTTCAGTTCTTCCATTTTTGGCAACAAAAAGTTTGTTAGCATCGAACGATAGCGATCGCCATTCACCGTAACGTTGCGTCCAACAGCATCTTTGAAAAAATACGGTCCAATGATTCCACCAGCGTACAAACCACACCAAACAGTGCATTTTTCGGGATGCATGGGCAGTTCTTGAACGGCTTCTGGTTGCTCTTCACCCCAAATGCGGCAATTTTGCTTATTTACGTAGCCATTCAACCAGAAATGAGCCTCATCGCTGAACAAAACACGCGCGCGAAACACATTTCGAACCGAACACTGATTTTGGTAATAAAATTCAATGATTTGCAAGCGTTGCTCGTTAGTAAGTCTATTCATGATGAAATGTCAAAGCATACTGAGCATCTTTCTCTTTGACACCATGTCTGAAATCCCACGTGATCTGTCAAATACTAATGCATGAAAATCCTAACCTCAAAAAAATCACCCGTTAGAAAGGGGTACCTGTGAGCAAAAAGGTTTAAAAAATTGGGCATTGCCTCCTAAAAAGTTTAATGTACATATCACTCAAACTAGACCATCGGCGTGGCAGCGCCCACTTTTAGGTGAAGTTGCATATCTCCTTTTGCATGGTCCAAAAGCATGTCGAACGAGTGTTTTAGCTCGTTGGCCGGTATGCCGGTGCAAGCCTTTTGAATGGCCTCTACGTCTTCATAACGCTTTCCTTTCATGTGCAAATGCATTTTTCCGAAAAGGAAGAAGTCGCTCGGTGCCATATCAGCTGAATACGGGTTAATGGTTAAAATGTGATTTTTGGTCAAATAATCGGTCAGAATGTTAAACCACATATACCATATATGCATTTCTTTATTGTGTTGCAAAAAGTATAAAGTTTATTAGAAAAATATAAAGACGTGAACAAAGAATCCAAGTACATCCCATGCAAAAATCTATATTACCACAATTTTAATAAACGAAATAAGATTCTTTTAAGATATGACGTGATGATTAATGGAGCTCAGATTAAATACGTAAATTTATACATAAGTACATGTGCACACATAGATACATACATATATACACCTGCATCTATCACTGTACAATTATCGCACCACAAGCACAACGAAGACGTAACAACTATGTTGAGCAGCTGCTGGCCGCTTAGAACCACATTAAATGCGTCTGCAAAAGCTGCAATTATCACCTGCAAATCAGTAAATAAACAAATTAGAAGCAAAAACAACAAGCGGAACATTCTATACATGCTAACACCACTCTTAAGTTGAAGTCACATTTGTAGTGACTGTCACTGCAAAAACAACAACGATCAAAATAAGCACTCGAATGCAAGTATTTATGTAAGTAGTTAACTTTGCCATCGCACATCAATGCTGAGAGTAAATAATTCCGGTGAAGTTGCTTTGGCTGTCAGGAATTGCCAAGCCTGTTGGAACGTACGAGTGCAAACAGCACACACGCTGCCACAGCGATTCAAAGCGAATTATTGCACATAGTGTAGGAGGAAAGCTCCATCCAACGAGTATTTAAGGCATCAACAACTATGAGGGAACATCATGGTCGACTGTAAGACCGAAGGGTACAACGAGTGCATATGGAACGCAGAGAGAGGCGCGGCAAGTCTCGATGTGTAAGCCAGCGAAATTGTTGCAAAGAAGAGCAGTGAGGCATGGTTGTTGCCCTTGAGTGCGGGTGGGCTTTTAACAAGTAGAGGGGAAGGTATGTGGGGCAAGTGCGTGTTGTGCTTGCAGCATTCTTACACATAACTAGATACTAAAATATTTTTTCCTCTGATCTTGTCGTTGCCATTTTCTTTAAAACATATGTTACTATGATTGCATGCACAAACTATATACATATGCATAAGTAGTAAGCGCAGCGCGCATCAGAATATATGTACATAAATGCTTGAATTGCAAGTTATCTCCTGTTTTATCCAACCTTTGGATTTTTGTTAGCATGTAAATTTATACGCGCTTACCAGATTCCTTCCAGTGATGAACATTATCCACGTCTACGTTGTCATCTTCACCTGTTTCGGACTATTTGTGCAGAGAGTTGCGCCGAACACTTAAGCACTTCCCATATTGCGATACAAAGAGAGTCAGATTGTAATTTTTCCAGCTCAACTCCTAGCATAGTTATACTTTCGAACACATATACGTACATATGTATGTATATATTTAGAAGCAACAAACATATGTACATAGATGCAAGTCGTAGTTGTTATTAGTGTTGTCATTTCCATGTAATCGAAAAGATTTTTTATTTTTATAAATTGTTCATTAATTTAAGAAGAATCACTCGGAAAGATTCATTAGATGTAATATTTTTTCGACGGCATGAGATACTGTTTGTTTTCAAAGAAATAATTCTTTAAAAATTAAATTAAATCGTCTATTTATTTCCAAATGTAAACGCAATCGATTTATTGAGAGTTTAGTGACCGAATTAAGAAAAATTACAAACATTTTTTAAATGAAAAATACAACATTTTTTGAATAGATGCTAACCTGTCAGAGTAAAATCTTTCGACCATCGCATGTCTCAAAACATTTAATACTAAGAAGATAATTTAGTTAATTCAAAGTTTAAAATTAATAAATTTAGGGCTACTGTATTACAAAAGCTCACAAAATTGCATAACTGTACCGCTGAACTCAATGAAGTAATAATGACATTTGAAAAAAAGTTAAATGCATAAGAAGATAAATTTAGAGTAATTTTCGTGAAAGAAAAAAATGGGTTAGTTATAGATCGTTTCATTTCCTACAACATAGCGTTTTTATATAGAAGTCGTTGTTTTGTTCAAAATAAACAGTGTTTAATCCTTAAAAATTCTATCTCGCCGCTCTCTTCCCTTTCCCGTCCTCAGATCGCCTGTAAATTATTTTCCCCTAATGTTTGTTATTTTATCTTTCGTTTGCGTTGGATTTCATCTTACAATGAATTACTTGTATTTTCTTTTTTATCGTTTTCAAAAGCTTCTGTACTACTTTGTATTATTTAAACAAAATGTATACACCCCTGAAAGTCCCATTGGGAACACAATTATGAAGTTGTATGCAAGGAATTGTATACAATTATTGTTTACCAACACTACCTACACATACAATCAATGAACCAAATGTTGCGACACCACTTGCCATCAAGCGTGCAACAATTCATGTATATAGAAGTTCAGCAACATGTTGCCGAGGCAATAAAAATTTAAATGATATCCATTAAAATCATTTGCATTTACTTAAACAATCAAGCGCATACGTATGTACACACGCAGCGAACACAAGCCAGCGAGCCATTGCCGTTATCGAAGAAGGGAAAGACATGCTGCGAGAGTATGCATGTATACATACATATATGCATGTATCTGCGCTGATTTTCATTTCACTTTTGAATAAATTCCTTTAACCTGCACGTTGTTGTCGTCACTTACAATTGCTCTGCTGACTACAAACAAGAACATATTGCTGCCGTTGAATTTATATCAGTGCAAAAACTAAATAAATCGGAATTTAATTCGCCAGTCAACTTTGTATGAGCAGCTTCAGAGTGTGCGCCCAGAGAGGCACAATTGAGCACGAGACAGATAGAGAGTGGATGTGAGAGCGAACGTGTGAATGTGTCTAGTGCGGTTATTTGGCCTCAACAAAGGCTAAGTTAAGTGTTAATATCTCAAATAGATGTACAATAAAATTTCTGATAACCGGACACCCACCAACGCAGTGTTTTTGTCCAGCTATAGGAGTTGCCAACACATTGGGCGTGTCAAATCGTGTGTTTAAAGCGTTTTCTTAGTCAGAAACTGAAACTCAAAATCATATTCTACTGAGCTAATAAATGCGAGCCAATATCATGCAAGAGGGAATGAATGACAATTATCCCATTAGTTTCCGTTGAACCACCGCGAACCAGATGGTGTCTAGCGCAAGTCAATTTGTTTGCTGTGAGCACTTTACGCATTGTTCTTTAAGGGGTTATACAAGTATACAGTTAAAAAATTTCAAAAGAATCGATTTTTTTATTTTATTTTTTTGTTGTAAATATTTTTAAGAATACACACAGAAAATTTCATATCAGTTTCATTCAATTTGAAAAGGCATTTCAGAGCGTCTGGAAGTATTCCAAACTTTAAACGGGGTTTTTCAAATTGGTGTTCTTAAAGTCGGTGACCACATTGCTCGAAATCGACTAAGCCGATTATTCTCAAATTTTAACACGAGCTTCTTAAATATATTTTTTAGTAATTAGTTGAAGACTTTTTCTCATCGATAAATATTTTTTTATAAACAATTTAAGGCCGAAATTCTGTTCAAAAATCGATTCTTTTGTATTTGTTTTTACATTGTTTAACTACTATATAACAGTACTTTAACGAAATCTGTTTGTGCAAATCTGTCAAATTAATAAGAACTAAAAAAAATAGGAATTGAAAATGTTACATAATTTTCTTAGCACAATTTGTGAAACCTTTTTTGTTTATCAAAGATAATTTGAAGGAAATATTATCAAACGATTGTCCGTGTCCGGCTATAAGGACTGTCCGTTATGGAAAATTTCACTGTATATCGCAGTTGAATAAGTGGGAAGCTACAACAGCAATAATAACAATAATATCAGCAATAATAACTTTATAAACAGGGCTATAATTTGATCAATCAAACGGCGAATTAATCAATATAAAAGGGTGAGTAATTGAGTACAGCTAATTTATATGAATCTGCGTACCCATATCCATTCTTACATACGCATATATTTACATAATGCTATATATAAAGTCAGAGACATCAAGAATAAATTGACATTTCGAGGACAAATTTTGTTTATGAGAAGTAAACGTGGTTGTAGTCCGATTTCGCCCACCAATTTTTGCCAAATTTGGTCGAAATCAGTGGGACGGGACCGGATATATAAGATTTCGCCAAAAAGTAGGCCCATCCTCCAATTTTCACACCAGCTCTCAGAAAACTTTCTCATACCATCTCGGGTGTAAAATTTGATATCTCTGTTGTATTTAGTTACTAATTTATTGCGCTTTTAGTAGTTTTTAACAGTTATATGGGTAGTGAACGTGATTATCTTTCGATTTCATTCATTTTCACACTGTTGGTAGAAATTCGTAAGTATTTGCACTTAGCAAAATTACGTTTTGTATCTTTAGTAGTCCAGGCGATATGTACATTAAACTTATTAGAGGGCCCCCACTTTTTCAAAATTCCTTTCCACAGGTGCCCCTTGCTACTGCGATCCTCTGTACCAAACTATAGCTTTATATCTTAATTTAGCGCTTAGTTATGGCACTTTATAGGTTTTCGGTTAACGGCTTATTATGGGCGTGGCAGTGCACAGTGATCGATCTTGTATGGAATCAGCGGGCAAAAATACTTTCACTGCCTATATAAAAGTTAAACTTTTGCCAAAGCTTTTAAAAATGTCCCTCTCCCGTTTCCCACTCCGCCACCCCCCGATGGTAACAAATTTTAATTAATTATATTAAATTAAAAAAGTTTATAAACGAAAAAAGGAATTTTTTGAGTTTTATTTAACTAAATCAAAAACTGATTTTAATAAAATTGATTTAATTTGGCATGATAGTTTTCTTTGACTGGCGGTGAAAGGATCTAAGCTCAAAAGTAATCGGTTTAGCAAGTCCAGTTTTGTAGCGACCCGTTAGTTCTTATGTGTATGATGAAGTCAATTCATCTTAACGTCCTTATTGCTTGACTCAGCAGATTCTTATGAGAGCTCTCCAATTGAAACTAGTGCATATTGAATAACATCGGGAGCGTGTATTAAAAGTTTACGGACTGACGAAGGAAGATAATACCAGGAATATTTTGAAGTTAATACCTTTGCAGCATGTAGTGAAAATCTAGTGCATTTTTTCTTCTTCTTCTTCTTAATTGACGTAGACACCGCTTACGCGATTATAGCCGAGTTAACAACAGCGCGCCAGTCGTTTCTTCTTTTCGCTACGTGGCGCCAATTGGATACTCCAAGCGTAGCCAGGTCCTTCTCCACTTAGTCCTTCCAACGGAGTGGAGGTCTTCCTCTTCCTCTGCTTCCCCCGTCGGGTACAGCGTCGAATTCTTTCAGAGTTGGAGTGTTTTCGTCCATCCAGACAACATGACCTAGCCAGCGTTGCCGCTGTCTTTTAATTCGCTGAACTATGTCAATGTCGTCGTATATCTCGTACAGCTCATCGTTCCATCGAATGCGATATTCGCCATGGCCAACGCGCAAAGGACCATAAATCTTTCGCAGAACTTTTCTCTCGAAGGCTCGCAACGTCGACTCATCAGTTGCTGTCATCGTCCAAGCATCTGCGGGAATTATGAGTGACTTATAGAGTTTGGTTTTTGTTCGTCGAGAGAGGACTTTTCTTCTCAATTGCCTACTCAGTCCAGAGTAGCACCTGTTGGCAAGAGTTATCCTGCGTTGGATTTCCAGGCCGACATTGTTGGTGGTGTTTACGCTGGTTTCAAGATAGACGAAATTATCTACGACTTCAAAGTTATGACTGTCAACAGTGACGTGAGAGCCAAGTCGCGAGTGCGACGACTGTTTGTTTGATGACAAGAGATATTTCGTCTTGCCCTCGTTCACTGCCAAACCCATTTGCCTTGGTTCCTTGTCCAAGCTGGAGAAAGCAGAACTAACGGCGCGGGTGTTGAGGCCGATGATATCAATATCGGAGAGGTACTTCCCGATCCTGATGGAGCTTTTGGTGCTGCTCAACGTCAGTTTACACAGCCGTATTAGTTTTGCGGGGATACCAAATTCAGACATCGCGGCATAAAGCCAGCTCCTTTTCGTGCTGTCAAAAGCAGCTTTGAAATCGACGAAGAGGTGGTGTGTGTCGATTCTCCTTTCACGGGTCTTTTCCGAGATTTGGCGCGTGGTGAATATCTAGTCGGTTGTTGATTTGCCAGGTCTAAAGCCACACTGATAAGGTCCAATCAGTTTGTTGACAGTGGGCTTTAATCTTTCACACAATCCGCTCGATAAAATCTTATATGCGATGTTGAGGAGGCTTATCCCACGATATTTGG
Source organism: Bactrocera dorsalis (assembly GCF_023373825.1). Taxonomy (NCBI): domain Eukaryota; kingdom Metazoa; phylum Arthropoda; class Insecta; order Diptera; family Tephritidae; genus Bactrocera; species Bactrocera dorsalis. Next base: position 48,767,011 of record NC_064304.1, on the reverse strand, counting down.
CGCGGATTGTGGGGTCTCGTGGCGTGTTTGAATAGCTCGGCCGACAATCCATCGGCTCCCGCCGCTTTGTTGTTCTTCAGGCGGGTATTTGCTCGGGCAATGGAACGTCTGTTCCATCGTCATCGATTGGGGAATCGGGTTCGCCTTCTCCTGGTGTTGTGTGTTCACTGCCATTCAGCAGGATGGAGAAGTGTTCCCTCCATAATTTAAGTATGCTCTGCGCATCGGTGACTAGATCACCTTGAGGGGTTCTACAAGAGTATGCTCCGGTCTTGAAATCTTCTGAAAGCCGCCGCATTTTTTCGTAGAATTTTCGAGCATCACCCCTGACGGCCAGCTTGTCTTCGTACTCTCGCATTTCGGCCTCTTTCTTTTTCTGTCTGCAAATGCGTCTCGCTTCCCTCTTCAACTCTCGGTATCTATCCCATCCCACACGTGTTTTAGTCGATCGTAACGTTGCGAGGTAGGCAGCCTGTTTTCTCTCCGCTGCGACACGGCACTCCTCGTCGTGCCAGCTTTTCTTTTGCACTTTTCGAAAACCAATGTTTGAAATGCCGTCCCACAGTTCCCTTATACCGAGTTGTTGACGAGTGCTCTCAGAGAGCAGGAGTGCAAGCCGAGTAGAAAATCGTTCGGCCGTCTGTTGTGTTTGCAACTTCTCGACGTCGAACCTTCCTTGTGTTTGTTGTCATGCGTTTTTTGCTGCACAGAGGCAGGTGCGAATCTTGGTTGCAACAAGATAGTAGTCCGAGTCGATGTTAGGACCTCGGAGCGCACGCACATCTAAAACACTGGTGGTTTTTCGATCCGGAGACAGCCAGGTAGCTTGATGAATCTTCTTATGCTGGAATCTAGTACTACAGATAACCATATTTCGGGCCCCGGCGAAGTCGAACAGCCTCAACCCGTTCTGGGATGTTTCCTCGTGGAGGCTGAATTTACCGACCGTAGTGCCAAAGATAACTTCTTTGCCCACCCTGGCGTTGAAGTCGCCAAGCACGATTTTGACATCGTGGCGGGGCATCACTCATAAGTGCGCTCCGAGCGCTCATAAAAGGTGTCTTTGGTCACATCGTCTTTCTCTTCCGTCGGGGCGTGGGCGCAAATCAGCGATATATTGAAGAATCACGCTTTGATGCGGATTGTGGCTAGACGTTCATTCGCCGGAGTGAATGATAGTACTCGGCGACGGAGTCTCTCTCCCACCACGAATCCCACGTCAAACTTGCGCTCCTTTATATGGCCACTATAGTAAATGCCACAAGAACCTACTCGTCTCTGTCCTTGTCCCGTCCATCACATTTCTTGGACGGCGGTGATGTCAGCCTTTATTTTCACGAGGACATCAACCAGCTGGGCAGCGGCACCTTCCCAATTAAGGGACCGGACATTCCAGGTGCATGCCCTCAAATCATAGTCCTTATTTCGTTTGCCATGGGCGTCATCAAAAGGGGGATCTCTCATCCGAGGCTGGTTGTTAATTTTCATTGGGGGTGTTTTTTTACGTGGCGGGTCCCAAACCCAGCGCACAACCCTTTGTAGGGGATATTTCGCCTTCTCACTTTAGCTCGCCTTCAACCGGATGTTCTTAGGCTACCCAGCGGATACTTGGTCAAAGACCGGAAGTCGTGAGCTGCTTGAGTCATATGTAAAAGAAACGTTTCTAGCCACTCCCAAGTGAATGGGGTTCACTTGCGTGAACTTCTTCACAAGACTCCATCATCCAACTGATTCCTTTTGAAATTGACTTCGAACAGGACGGCAATAGCGGGTGCACGAAGGTCTGTAGTTTTTCCAAATTTGTTTGTGGTCTTCATCATTTTGCGATTTTATTATATATATTTTATTATATATGAGGCAACACCACAAGCTTATAAAATGTATATTTCGCAAATACAACCATGCGCATTCTATTCGCTTTTAACTTGTATTCGCTTTAAGTTAGTTAAAGAAAATAAAAACGCCTATCGTCCCTTTTTGCATTTGGATCCTGAAGAGCAAACACGTGTTTTATTTTCTCTATATGTAGTTATACAAGGACATACTATATGTCGTGACAAATAAATTATTGTCTTCCAAATTATTACTTTCAAATTTCTGCTTATATTCCCTCTAACCAGAACAGTCATCAAAGCCACATATTCCTATTGATAATAGGTAATTAGAGGATTCATTCCGTTTATTAATTACATTTGTGACGCAATGTGGTCCAATAATTTTTTTTATCTCAACTTCAACATCAAATTGTGAGATCTTTCTTTGCAGGATAACTGTTTTTCCTTTAAAATGTTATCGTATCAGGGTATAATAAGTAATATCAAGTTTTTTGTTAACGCAGTTTCTAATAAGTTGATACTGATGTTTGGTTAAATTTGCTTCAGTGATAAGAATTCCTCTTATCATACATTTTCTAAACACCAAAATTCAAAAATATAATATTTTATATAGGCGTGGAAGTTTAAACAGCTATGACGTGCCCAAATAAAAGTACGTATAAAACAAACATTTGATAAAAGTGAAAAAACGATAAAATGAAAACCAAAGCTCAAATATGTATGATGAAAAAAAAACATAAAAAACAATAAAATATATACATACACGTAAATTCAAAAAATTAAAAAAAATAACACACAAAAAATCGCATGCCTGGTAGAATAACATGAAGAACAAAGAAAGTTGCAAAAGGTTGCAGCTGAAATCAAAAGCATAGACTTAGAAAACATTAACTAATATAAACAAACTTGATTCATTTGAGGGCCAGACAGGGATCACAACTTTTTGTATACCTTAAATCGATGTATAAAGAAAAACATAGCACTAAAAAGGGCTCTTATAAAACAATTGTTTTAAAATAATAAAACAACATATTATCACATAAAATCCACTTTGTTATATAACATATATCTCTATTATCAATACTCATTTCGATTTCGATGCGGATATATGTATATATATTTCAATTTTTACTCAAGTTACAGCTAGCGCGGACGTCATCCTGACCATTCGATATAGAACGGTAAATTCAATTTATTAGTTAAAAAAATAATAATAAAAAAGAAAAAATATGTCTAAGACTTACTTAGATAAGTATTTAATATACCAATAACCAATCTCTCCCGCTATATTGGGAATTGTAGTCGTGTACATATGTATGTACTTATAGTAAAAGTACAGAACATATTAGAAAATATTAAAGTTCTATGGATATTGTATAATATTGTAGGAACAATTGTTTTTTGTCTAAACTTGTCTAAATTAAACAACAAAATATATCTTAAATCTCTATATTTGAGCTTTTATAAACGTTTTTATTAAAAAAATGTTCTTTTACCAATGAACTTTGTCCAATATAAATATTTCTAGTTTTCAAATGCACATGCTGAATATAATTAATTGCTTTAATGGTAATCACTTAATTTGTACCTAATTGCAAGTATCAAAGACTGCACGGTTATATGTATAAAATGTTCATTGCATACCCCTGCAAGAAAAAGTTTTGTGAGCGCGCAGAACAATGTTTATCATTTTCTTAAAGCCCTGATGTAAACAAACGAATGCATGTGAGTTTACATCTCCCTTTAACACTTGGAAATTCAGACTTAATTCACTGCTTACTCTCCTTTTCTTAGTCATTGCTGACCATAACTCCATTTGTCTACAAGTGAAAAATTCTTTTGCGAAGTAAATAACAAAATGTAACTTACACATATTATTTTTGAAACACCTTTCTGTCATAAAAATGTATATTTTTAGCACAAAACTTAAAAGAGTTATTGCACAAAAGCAAGCAACACTTTTGGTTTATGGAAAAATATAAAATTACATAAGTATTTTATAACTTCTCTGAACTCCTACAGAAATGTGTTCCGTCTCGTTCAGGCTTACACAAAGTTAGGTTTGGGAAAAATTGTAAACATTGACCGCATTTTACTGTTAATTTAACCAGTCAGTGGTGACAGAACAAAGAATTCATCTAAATATTTCGTTCTTACATAAGTCGCAGGTATCTCTTTTTAGCAAAAACAGTGACGATCAGCTGACAAGTAAACTGCCATAAAATATGTATATAAGTGCATTGGTGAACTCATCAGCAATTTCTTGCAGGGACAACAACGGACTTTGCAACAGCAACAGTATTGTAGCTTCAGTAGTGCGACAAACGCGCAGCTAGTCATTTTCGACGTCAGTTATTATTGCTTGCACTCGTCTTCGAATTTCGCAAACACACGAACGCGCACTAACTACAAATGTGCGCAATTTGCAGTCCTTTTAGTAGCGCACTCAATTTGCCAGCTAAGCCGGCAGTGGTGTTTACTAACTTGTCTGCCACACCATTGCTTGAACAGGGTTGCATCTGCACGTTGCAGAGTCAATTTTAAACAACAGCTGCCACACACACACTCGCAAGCAGACGCAAATACAAACGTACATGCATTCCCACAAATACTGGTGTTTGTTGTTGTGGCAATCGTCGTCACCATCGTCATCATCATTGCAATTTGTTGATGTTGCCTTGGTCGTTGGCGTTGGCGGCGTCGATTTGTCATCGCTTGACTCGGAAGTTCGCCGTTCGTTATTTGCCTGCCACACAGTTGTGAATTGGCACTTAAACTTGACGTGTCTTTTGCTCGTTTCGGGGGATTTCTCGTATTATTATTGTATTACGACGACGATTGTTACTATTATTTACGAGCGCTGTCGATAACGTAACGCGCAACATTCTGTCGGTAGTCCGCTTGTGTTGTGCACGTTGCCACATGGCAGGATGAGGAAATTTGCGAGTGTGTGTGTGCGCAGGTGAGTTGCTGGAACGCGTGGCTCCACCGACTAATATTACGACAGATCCCTTGGGCTTAGTCTAAAAGCTATTATTTTCCATTATATATAAATATGTATATACATATGTACATACAAGTTTGTATAAAGTACTTATGTCTATACTTACACATTTCGGAGAACAAAATGATCTCAATTTGCAAAAGGCTTGAAAACTATGTATATATACATATGTATACACCTTCGGAAATTTCTTCAGCAATACCGGCTGGATGGAGGAATTCAAATGAAGCGATTCAAGGTTTAAGATGGTTTAGAAGGTCTAGATTTAACACTTTTTCAAATTCGTACATCCATCGAGTATGAGTATGTAAATATAAACTCGCGAGCCAGCCACCATGTTCATTCTCACCCAAAGGTCCGTTCTTGTTTACCATTCATCTATTCCAAAGTTTGTCTTTCCATTCGTGCAACCATACCTCGAGCATGAACAATTTTAAATTCTTTCCACACATTTTTATCCATTGCATCAATTATGATCGAGTGTGACTTTTATGATTGTTTTCTTTAAAACGCTTCTCAACTGGTTCTACAAATAAACATTTTCGTATGTATATGTGCCATCCGTTGGCAGGGGCAGCATGCCGTCTACAAGTGTGCCTAAATTACTTCATTAACGAGTTTATTTCATGTTGTTATAATCAGGCATCACCTCTGCACACCTCGCCTCCGGCCATTGGCAAAGGCGTTTGTTTGCGGCAGCTTATGTTAGTCGCTCCAGTTCTACAGACATAATTCATATTTGTCCATTCAATTCTCAAACACCGACGCACAGTGGGACATTTCCAGCAAAGAAAAATTACAAATACGGAGTTGAGTAAGATAGTCCAATGTGCTGACGTGCTTCAGACCAGGTTGTACATAAATCTTCAAAAAAAAACTATGAAAATTCAATCAACCAAAAATAGTATAGTTCTTGCTTTGAAGACAAACTGAATTAAAAGAGGGAAGATCAATTGGCGTTATTTGAAGAGCACTCTAGGGTAAAGTGGCTTGTGACATATAGATATTCTTTGTTTAAGATCAGTTTAAATATAAATACTGTTAATCTTCATGGAAAAATCCACTCACTACTCGGTGCTGAATTATTCGAAATGCATAGGTAATCGCTTTGTCCAGATAACGTTAGAACGGGTTTCAGACTTTCAATTTCCCACTGTTTAGAAACTATTTTAAGGAAAAGAGGAACTTTTGCAAAAAATCGATTAAATTGTTATAAAGAATATTAATCATTTTGAAAAGCATTACCTCTTAAATTATGTATTAAAATCCTAGAAAAAAATTAGTTTTTTTTTGCTGAAAAACTGTCACTGTGCGACAACAGTGACAACGACTTGACTCTATCTGTAGCTCTTCTTCACTCGCTCCCAATTCGTGTTTTTCATACTCGCCTACTCTCAGTGCTTTCTCGTGCGTTCGGCGATATTTATTTGCTTTTGCAAAGTGAGCAATTGTAGGCACGTTTGCTGCTAATGATGCTGTTGTTAATGCTCGCTGTTGCAGACACCGCGCGCTGTCATCATCACTTGATGTTATTATGGGATCTGGTTCTTGTTGCAGTTGTTTTGGGAGTTTGTCATACTCACTTTTATAGCTGCTGTAATGTACGAGTATGGATCCACTACTCGATTCCACACTAAGTGGCTGTGCGTCACAATGCTCATAAATATGTACATACATATGTATGGATATATTTGCTTGCTTTTATTTGTACTTCATACACTTCTTCATGGCCCTCATTTCTCCCTTTTAACACAACCAACTCTACTTCCTTCCATGTGCCGCTTTCTTGGCACTCTGCGGTGCTGCGTCGATCGCATTTCGCGTGCTTTGCTCGTTAGTTTCTTATGCTGATGATATTTAAAAGGGCATCGAGTTCATGTTCGGCATCATCAATTATATTTTTCACTCACTACTCTCAGATGCCTTGTGCGGGAACCCAGCGTGCGCGTTAAGTGCAGAGGGCGGCATGCGGCAAAGTATTGAAATTAAAATTAAGCTGAACGAAAACAAGTAACAAAAGAGAAAACACTCACTTAACATGGCACTTAGGTAAGTAAGCATGTATGTATGTGTTATGTGCGTCCGGGAAAATTGAAATTTGCAGAAAAACACAAATGTTGAAACCAACATTTGCAAGCGCGACAACAAGCACCGTTATGCCTAAATGAGAATCTTCTTAATAAGCTACGAGATTTGCCCTCCGCCACAGTCCCCGACGACCAACAGCCCGCCAGCGGACATGAGACCAGCAAGCAAATAAAGCAGTGCCGTGATGACTGCACTTTTAATTAGTTCCTTAATTTGGCCACATTGTTAGTCACTCAACGCAAGACAGTCTAGAGAGCAGTACAACTTAGCGTGGCGCGGCAAAGTGGCCACTCGGAATTCAGGGTTCAGCACTTGACGCACAGTTTTCTGATTTTCTGAGCCATTCGTGCGCTGATTTCCTCGCATTGTCTGTTATGTTGGCCGAGAATTTACGGCATTCAATTATTTTAATTAGTTCAACGCATTTCAAGAGTGTTTCGTCTCGCCTGCCTAACTTGCCGCTCGTTTTAATTTCTGAGTAATAAATGGCTGGTTTTTGCAGCCCATTAAATAATTATTCGCATTTATAAAGCAATAGCCAATAATACATAAATAATCTGTAATAATATTATAAATGATGTTTTCAGAGGTTTGGCGCGCAGCCTTGAAGTTCACAGCGTTGTTGAAATTAGCTTAAAAAGTGAGTGGCGAACAATCAAAATTCATTTAATTCATAATTATGGTACAATTTATTAAAAAATGTAAGACGCCGCTTTGAAAACCCCCCTTCCAAATTTTCATTGTAAAACTGTACTTTCGACTTGCAGACATTCTTTCCTAAGGGTATCTTTATAAGATCATCATCATGCACTAAGTAAGGAGTATTCGTTCAGTACAGAAAGTGTTGCCTGGTTATTGACCAAACTTTTCGCATTTTTGGAATAAAAATACTACATTTCTATTACTTTACTTTCTTTCGCCGATGTAAAAGATTGCTTGTGTAATTTTCCTAGCAAATTTTTTGTCTAAACATGATGGCATTTTTTGAATTATTAATGTTTCAACTTACGGTATTCATTTTTGGCTTTATTGCTACAGATTCAGACTTTTAAAATAATTCATTTGTATTTTCTTACTATCATACTGGTGTGTGTATATTTATATCGTCAGTGATTGAGTGAGTTTACACCATTTAGTTTTAAATTCGCACGTTTGGTGGGAACTGTTTGCCATGAGCTCATAAATGGTCCGAGAATGTCTTATTTGTTTTTCAAATAACCTCATGAAAAAAAATTAGTTCTTGACACCTCTTTCTAAGAGCAGTTTAGCGACAGTTTCACCGTATTCACCGTCGGTCGGCAAAATAAATACTAAAACAGCAACGATATTGCTCTAGAGGATTCTGAGCAACACCGCTGGTAAAGAGTATTTTTGTTGTATCAGCTTTCACTTAACCTACAAAACCGTACACAATAACGAAATTATATTATTTATATTTGTTCTTATATTTAACACATTTAAATCACTGCAATACAGAAATATTTAAATTCACCTGATAAGGTGGGCTCCAGTTCTCGCTAGTCTAGACATCTAATACTCAGTAATTAATAAAAATTTAAACATACATACATATGTATATATGTGCGAATTGATACAGAAGGCGCTCCATTGAGAAACCCCGAAGCCGAAATTAATAGGCATTTTCGTACGCAGAACAAAAAAACATTAATTCAATCCAATTAATTATTTCAAATAGCACTCAGCAGCCATCATCTTTCTTCAAACGAAACAAACGAGAAACAGTTTAATCAACCTCATCAATTAGTTCCACCCGCTCGAAGGAAAGGAAGCGAGCGCAAACAAAAAATCGTTAATAGCAACAACACCAAAAGCGACGGCAGAACAATCTTAAACTGCAATTCATTTAGCGAACAATCCACCACCACCACCATCATCTTCGTCATCACTAATATTACCAGCATCTCCAAGCGTCAGCGTCATTAAGGCTCTGCTTGCGCCGCGCACCCACGAAGCGAGCGCAGAGGCCAGCATGGCAGAGATCAAATTAAGAAACACATTATAATGATTGAAGCACGAAGTTCGAGTGGAAGAAAGGAATAGTATACAAGTATACCTACAAACAAAAATACTCGCGCACAGAATATCCGAATTGAAATTGAACGACATGCAGCGAGCAGCGGGCAGAAAACGAAGTATCCAAAGCCGCGCAACAAAAACCAAATAACGTAAACACCATAAACGCCAGTCATGTAAAGTAAAACAAACACAATTATAACGAATTAAGCCAAAGAACAGCAACAAAATATCCAAGTGCATGTTTGTATTTGAGAGTATCTGGCGTAAACGCTTATGAGTTATGACTGGAAATAGCTGAGTATCTTGGGCAACTAAGCAACCAGCACATACATACGAGTATATGTACATATGTATGTTGTATGTACATATTTCGCATATATGTGTGTGTATGTACACATTTCATTTTCATTCAAGAGGGATACAATCAGGCAACAATACAACAACAACAAACTACATACATACAACAAGCATAAATCAAGCATCAAAGTGGAGAAGCTATCGAACTGCCGGCTGAACAATCATACAAATATGCATACATTTCTACATATATACGGATGTACATATGTATGTATATATATTTACTGTATAATAAAAAGTGAATGCGTGCATGAGTGCTGGTGAGGGCTGCGTGCCCCAAGAGGTGAAACAACGGGCGTAGTAGGGGAGGAATGAGCAGACAAAAGCAATGCAACAGTGTGTTAACTGCGTCATAATCCATTATTGAACTACTGAAAATGTTCGTAATGCCAGGCGCATCATTAAATGCCATTGTCGCTGGGGGCAACAGCAACAACAATGGCAATGAAAGCGCTGCGCAACCGTAAAAATAAAAAGAAAAGGGATGAAGAGGCGCATTATGATTGCAGAGCGCAATATTGCCAACAGCTAGTGCACTCTCATGCTCACGACAGGAAGTGGACAAACACACATGTATGTCTGTGTCTCTGCAGCGCTTTGGTGTGAGATACTGGGTTTTTGAGTACACGTTCTCAGCTACATAACCTCGTACCAGTAAAGAGAAATATTGCTAGAGGCTAGTGGTTCTCCAACACCTAAATCAAAACAAAATAATGACCCAAAACATATTTCGAAACCTCCTTGTAAGTCAAAATTTCACTGGTCTCACTGAAAATTTTCTTTAGCATTACTACAGCCGAATGAGTTACTGGTCGGAAGACTGAATGAAACTTATGTATGTATGTATGTATGTATGACAATATAACCCCCTTCGAATCCTTCCAAGAAGCGACATCAACATATTTTATTATTTTCGGAAGCTTTTCCTGCTTCTGTTTAATATTTTTTTCTATACCACATATGGTTAGAACACCCTAAACCTTAGCCAGCAATTAAAATTTTAAAAAAGCTCAATTCCTCTTGGTGTTCACAATGTACTACGAGTACAGCGGTCGAACTTAATATCTCATTTGTCGTTCAGTGCATCCATGAAAAAAGCTAATTTTTTTCAGTTTATGTAATTTACAGCGCAATACTCCACATGATAAGAGGGGTGAAGGTGGAACGGCCGAAGCAATAACATTTAATATAATGAAAACAAGTAAGGAAGGGCTAAATTCGATTGAAACCCCACATTATGCACTCTTGGAACTTGAAAGAATCAGATGTTGACAAAACTTTGTATTCAACACGTCAACTGGAAGTTCGAAAACCTTTATATTAGGTTGAAAACATATCTCACAGATCTACCGATATTTTCGGCAAAAAGACAGCCATATGCACTGGGGTCCATGTAGTAAGTAGGTCCCTCATACCATCTCGGGGGTAAAAGTTAATGTCTCTTGAGCTTGGTTTTCCCAAGGAACAAGGAGCACGTGTGAAAAGTTCCCGCACTTACGGACAGTCATTTTGAATTCAACTCGTCTCGTCATCCTGATTATTTATATATGTATATGTGTATAACTCCATATCTATCTCGATTAGTTTAAGGTGATACAAACAACCGTTAGGTAAACAAAACTATTATACACTATATAAGTATATAATAAACTGTGAATAAATGACAATAACAAGCAGCACACTTACACAAAATAGTAAAATATTACTCTCAATCGTGGCCATAACAACACAGTAATCAACATTCAATTGGCTTGTATACATTTGTTGTGAAACAAATGTTGCCAACATTGTTGCTAAGCAAATTGAAATGTTGCTACTGAGTGCGCCCATTCCTTATTCAATTTAACGCTTTTCAACGACAACGCACGCAATTTATACGTCCAACAACAATAACAACAACACTGACTCAATGGCATAAAAGAAACAACGAATTTCTCGTCCGTGTATGTGTGTGCGTGTGCGCAAACTGTATTAAGACACATTATTGTAATTATTATAATATTTTTATGAGGGCACTCACACAAACACTCACACACTTGCATGCAGAATACGGGTGAGACAAACAAATAAACGAAGGCGTGCGCATAACGCTCATTGAAATATGAGCGAGCAAATGAGTGAATGAAGTAAGCGAGAGTCGGATGAGGTGAGCGCAAAGCATCGACACGGTGTTGGTGGATATGGTGGATTGCAAACGAGCACGGGGAGACGATATCGGCAACAGTAACAGCAATAACCATTGCAATAACAACAAGCGATGAATTGATTTTACTAAATTGGGGAATGGGTACGAATGGCTAATGGTTGCATACTATGGAGCATCGCGATGAGTCGAGTAGAACGATGGTAATAACACACAGCCAGCGCTAACGACACAATGACGATGAACACAACTACAACAAAAGCAGCAACAATACCGAAGCAAGCTCAACAGGGCAACACTCACAGCGACAGCGTCGGCAGCAGCAAAGCAGCAATTGGCATGGCGTCGGCAGCGCCGATTGTGACGACGACCATAACAGTTTGGGTAAAATGTATCTAGATACTTAATTGCCACATTCAGTCGTTGTTAAATAGTTGCACGGCACAGTACGATTCCGATTCTATGCCATTGCTAACGACGCAACACATTTGATTGTTCGTTCGTTCGTTCGTACGCTCGCTCGCTCGCTAATTGTCGACGCTTCAACTTTTTATCGTCGGTTTTATTGATGATTGCCGCGTGCGCGTAAGCGGCAATAAGAACAACATGAAGTAAAGCAATAACAAAAACAACAAAAGCAGCAACAATCACAAAACAATAATAACAATTAAAATCAGTTGCGTCGGTCAATTCGGCAGCCAAAGTGAGTGAATTCAACAGCAATATATTTACTTAATTCGCTGTCGCCAGCAACATTGTTGCTGAAAATATTGTGAACACATACATATATACATACTCGTACTAGCGAGCGTGTGCTTGTGACTGTTTAGCGTCAGAAGTCTGCAAATCGAATGGAATTGCTGCAATGTGTTGGTGACAGTGCAAAGATGAAACCGTTGCCTGGTAGCATGGCGCGCAAAATAGGCGAAATAATTAAGTGCCGCAGCTATTTCAATTAAGTGTCGGTGCCGGTGCCAGTGTCGGTGTTGATGTTGCCGCTGCATTTGTTGCCACTGCTGGTGCAGTTGTTGTTATCATTTGCTTCTCCAACTTCTACGATTTTTCATACTCAGCACTTTGTCACACTACTCCACTCTGTTCTACGTATGGGGTCGCTCGGCCGTTCGTGTGCTCCGAGCCATTGTGCGCACATGAGCAATCCAAATTAATCACTCATCAAGCGATTGCTTCAAGTGATATATATGTACATACAAACAGCGATGTGGAAGTGTGTGTGTGTGTGTCTGTTTATGCGTTTGTTAGTTTAGCCTTCCTACTTGTGCGAGTATGACAAATGCGGGTTTTCAGCTTTTTGCTGTTTCGGCGCTTCGCCATCGTTCGATATTCCTTGTGTTGTTATTGTTGTAGCATTGCCTTCTGTGTGATGTTTTGTTTTGTGGCCATTAATCGAGCGTATGAAACTCATTAGCATAATCTGACTAGCTGGACGACTTTTGCGCGGTTCGTTTCGTCTTTCGTTTGGCATGTTTTTGCTGTTGTTTTTGTTTTCGGTTTTCGCTTCGATTTAAATGCTTATTTTTGTATTTCACTAAGTTGTTTTTGTGTTCATATTTTGCATATTTTCGCCGATTGCGTATTTCGTTGGTGTCATTAATATTATAATGTGAAAAAGATGTTTTTTGTGTTTTTATTTTAAGTGTTTTGCTATGAATTGACATATTACTAGTGAATGAGAGACGAATGTGCACAAACACACGCAAAGCGAAGTCAAAAAAAACACTCAAACATGAAATTAATAGGAATATAATGCGGTGTTAAATGTAAAAATAGAAAAGAACAAGTTGCGGTGGCAATAATTTAAATTAGCAATCAAAATTTTTGAGTTCATTTTTACATTGCTTTGTTATTGTGTGGATGTGTGTAGTCGTTCTGATTTCTAATAGTTGAGTTGTGTTTCCTGTGTAACACACTAAATAAGTTGAACTAATTAATCTTAAATTACATTCACATATGTACGAGTATGTACATACATACATACATATGTGTACTGTAAAACAAAAATATATAATTTTCTTAATAACACAAATAATTAAATAAAATAAATTTACTAATAACATAAAATATACAATGTTGAGCAAAATAAGAAGAGTAATAATGAAAGTCAATAGAGAATTTTCACGACATTTTTCTTTGAAAATACTAGTCGAAAGTAAGTTATTATTATTATTTTCTATCTAGTAAATTAACAAAGTGGAGCTGTGTGCTCTATATCATCAATGAATAATATATATGAAATCATTTGCAAAAGCTATCGAGTGAATGAAAAAACTCAAACTATTTTTTCCATAATCTGTAGTTATAAATCTAATTTTTATTTTTTGTAATTATTTATTTATTAATTTTTTCCTGCTATTTTATTTTTCATATTATTCTCAATTGTTGCGAAAACCCAATACCATAGCAGTAATTCGAAAAAAAACTAATATAATATATTTCTCAGTTTTCGAAAATGCAGATCCAAAAAAATACTCAAAAACACAATGTCATTAATTATCACCTCGATAATATCTGGCAATTACCACTTAGCAGAGACATTTAATTCAGCTTTTAATGCAAACAACAACGCCAAAACCAAGAACATAAAACTGCGAGTCAAGTTATTCAAATGCTCGTGTCATCGCTTACTACAATTACAATCAGCAGCACAATGGATATACATACATACATAGACATGTACATACATACATACATCCGCATTTACTTAAATACATATGTATATAGTATATTGTACGCCACCCACTCATCCAATGAGCGACTACGTCAATGCCCCCGAGGTGCAACTTAATCACATTTCAAATTAATTACATTCGGGCAAGTCACTCCAGCAAAACCGAAGTGCGACAACTTAACGCGAAACCCACCCCCAAAACAAATACAGTGGCAAAACGGAAATATACACAGATTAATTTACTCACACATCAACTTCGATGTGTGCGTATGTATGTATGTGTACGCTATCGCGTGTGTAGGAAAAACGACGCCAACGCTACTGTTGCCGCTGCCGCTGTTTCGGCCTGTCATTTCGCTTAAATGACCAGTATTCGCAATTAAATCACCTTCATTGCTTTCTCATCAACGCCACTTAACCCATTATGCTATACACAGCACATATAGAGTCAGTAAGCATAACAGTGGGCTTATGGCACGCAATCACACTAACTCCAATTAAACCACACACACACACAACAGCAACAAGAGCAAACACAAGTGCAAATAGGCATGAGGCCAACCACGACTGTTGCTCGGAAACGAACGAATGGCTTTGTTGAAGAGCGCGCGCGCACACAGTTTTCAGTAGACACTGCCGACTCATCGCAGCAGTTAAACGGGTGAAGACACAATAAATAAATACGTTTATAACAGTAGCTGGGTTAATAGCAGCCATTTCAACAGAAGCAGCAACAAAAATCGAGGGCTTAAATCGAAAGCAAAGCTCATCAACCTGGTCATTAGCACTAAACTCGCTAATATTTGTTGTTGTTCCAGCGCTGTTATTTTGCTTCGCAGAAATGTAAGGCTAAGTGGCTGGGAGAACTGTTATCAACATCACAGTCGTCAACAAGCTGCTATGTGCCACAGTGAACCACATATTCATCATCGAGTGTTTTTATTTATAGTTTTTTCTGAAACTTTTGTAAAATTTAAGCAAATATTTATTATAACTTGTTGAAATAATTGCACAGTTCTATGGCGTTTTTTTTGCTGTAAGTTTAAAAATCGGTGATAAATAACTCAGAATGATAAACTACACAAAATCAATAAAAGTATACTGCTCTTCTATAATTTTGTTCTAATAATTATTCTATAAAATAAAAATCTCCGATATGACCACTCGGCAAGTTTATTTTCATCCCTAATGATTTGTGTAATTGCTGCTTTCAGTTTTAAGCTAAGAAAGTGTTGTATGATCTACACTGCAATACTTTTCAAAAGGTAATCTTCATTTGCTTCAAATAAAAAGCAATTGACTCATATTGCCGATGTACCCTCCATGTGACTCTATATATGGATAAACAGTCGCTCTAGTGTTTAGCTCTGTATTTAATTTCTGGATCGTTTAATCGATCGGTAGACAAAGTTCTTCTTAGTGCTCTTGTGTTCTACAGCAAGTAAAACTCTTTCAGTTAAATAGCGATTATTCGACATGAGCTTTAGTAAATATTATAGGGTAGCGTAAGCTTTAAAAATATTTTCAGTTTGTTCAGGAATTTTAATTTTTTTTAATACTAACGAACAAATCCATATTTTGTTTCACTTGTAACATATTGAAAAAACGTAATCAATTTAATTAAAATTTAATTTTAAACTCAGTGCTTTTTGAATGTTTAAGGGTAACTGCTTATACTATAGTGCGAGATGATTTTATTACATTTTCCTCGAATGTTGTATTTTTAAGAAATTACTATACTAGTATATTTTTGCTAATAGTTTCTATCTTCCAATTCTAACGGATTAGTATAGAATAATTGTACTCAAATTTGAAACCTCCCAACTTGGGACTAGATTTAACTAATAGGTTATACCATATAACGAGTAACAAAAAAAGCTATCTTAATACTGTGATTAGGTTCATTTCCATACCGATAAAGAGCATAAGTGCTTTTCGCCATTTCTATTATTACGATTATGCTTTGCGAACAAAACACAAAGCTCCCCAAAAATACGATAAATATGTGCGATGTAGGCATATACATATATATATATAATGCAACTTATGAGTAAAGCTATACATCACATAACTCAATTTTCCTGCGAGTTCATACCTTTGCACATTACTCACACATATACATATATACAAGCATACAAATGTACAAATTCATGAATATTTTGCTACAGTTACGCTGTCATTCCAATGGGTCCAGCAACGTCGGCACCCTCTCGGCTACAAAAGCCGGCGCTAGGCGCGTTTGAATTACTCCCAGTACGTAGTTAGCTGTACATGCCGCCGCTAATTGCATGCGCGTTAATTGATTGCAAGCAATCTGGCCATTTCCCTTCTCTGGCGCATTTCTGCTGACTGCCCAACAACACCCCGCTTCCCTCACAACCACTCTCCCATCCAGCGCAGTACATGCGGCACTTGTCAAGCTATTAGCGAGCGCCACCATTACTGCAACAACAAAAACTACAAGCATCACGTCGTATGTTGTGCTCGTATCAGTTGAATATACAATCATAGATTCGTACACATGTTCGTATGTGTGTATGCTGCTGCTAATGCTGCTGTCGCTTGCTGCCGTTTGAATGGCTCCGTTTGATCTCATTCGTTAGTTAAGCGCATTGGTGTGAAAAAGTGTATCGCACGGATACGCGATATTATTGCTGCTCGTTGATTGCTTCAGTGTCGGTTTCGTTATTGTTATTGTTACTGCGCTGTTTTTCCTCCACTTCCACCTATTATGCTACAACCGTCGTTGGATTTTTTCGCGCATTGTGTTATTTTTCACACAAAGCTCAGCTCAGCACTGGTTAAACTGTAGTAAATAAATAACGAGTGTGTGTGTGTTTGCATGTTGATGTGCGTGGCAGTAGTAACTGAAATGTTCGGCGATTGTGGCTACAAGTTGCTCCCGACGCCGTTTAATTTTTGCGCCAACATAGAGTGATAGAGGTTTCATATTTTGGCGAAGTTCGCGTGTGACATTGTGTAAATTAACTAAAAGAGAGCCGGCAATTCGGTTTAAAAAACTGAATTTTTCAAAGCTGGCGCATTTCTCGCGATAATTTAATCAGCCGTTTGTCGGTCGTTTAATTGTCGTTCTTAAGCTGCGGAGTACTATCAGTGCCGAAAAAACGTGAAAAACGACGACTTGTTCGATAAAATAGCGGGTTTTTTATGTTTTTATAGATTGTAATATCATTATAATTTATATTTTGCATGTGGGTATCGAACTTGCTTACTTCAGATTTACATATAAGTACCATCGTTGGCAATTTTTTTCTTAGAGTGTGTCCCTAGTATTTATTCTCCTTAATTAATTTCTGTATACTATGTATATATAGAAAATAATTATTTAAATTGTTTTTCGGAAACTAATAAAAAGCATCAAACTTTTGTTTGTAAATGCTTATACTTTAATCTCAAAGAAGTAGTATTTTGCGTTGAATTCATTATTATTATTTTTTATCAATGTAGCAAAAAAACTATTCACTTTTAAACAGAGCACAAATTCGACGCATCTTGCCATCGGTGCCAGTTCGGTAATTTGCACATTACACATTGGTGGTTCATTTCGATTTGCAGCACACAGCTGAAAAGTTATGAAAAATATGATAAACTAAGGGATATTAAAAGCCGACGGCAGAGCATTTAAGGATAAACTGGTATAAACAATTATTAACTTTTGGATAACTGCTGTACTCCGGGGCGTATGAATAACCTACATTTTAATTACATGTGTCATGAAACGGAGCTAAAAAGTTGTGTGAAATAATAAGTGAAATACAAATATAAATATATGAATGTAAATATATAATCAAAACAAAGTATAAATACATGAAACTAAATATGTGTATATTCAAAGCAAAATAACCGCTAACGGAGTACAATGTGAAATCGAGTCAATTAAGCTGAGAATATTGTTTTACATTTTTATTTTTACCGATATTCCCATCGGTGCGCACATGTTTGTTTATGAAAACTAACAACTAAATACAACAGTAATTAACCTCACAAAACAAAGAGCCATAAATATATCCGATCAGCAATGATAGTATGTGTCTGTGTGTCGCGTAGCTACCAAATCGTCAGCAAAAAATTTCCTCAATCAAAACACACACTTGTAATAAAATACTTGTTTATGTGTATGCTTTTAATACCGAAATAAACACTTGCATATTAAATTACAAGCGATTACAATTAATGAATAGTTTTGAAATGTGAAACAGTTGTTTAAAATACAATAAATGGGAAACTAATTACAGCATTCGATAAAATACACAACAACAAACCAAGCAAAAGTAAATAAAAACTCATTATAATGGAAAAATAAAAATTAAAGTTTGTTTATGTGAAAATAAAGTGGTGTAGATAAGTGACACGCATCAAACAAGACGACTTAATTGGCAGGGAAAATGCGCAAACCAGCAACAATTATAACAAAAATAATAATTTAATTTACGCAGCCACAAACGTCGCCGCTCGGCATCATGTTGTCAATTTTAATTAAGCAAAGTGTATTAATTCGCAGCTCGTTATACTAATTAAGGATAATAAGCTACAACAAAAAACAAAACACACTAAAGCAATCTATTATTTAATAAAAGCAGCCCAAGGCGCCCACCGTGTAACAAAAATAAATTAACAAGCGACAACCGAAGTAAAAGTTCACAAAAAACAGCAACAAAAGCAAACAACATTACAAATATATATGTATACTTTGAAAACCTCACACAATTACTACCAGAACTTCACAGAGCAGAGAAACAACTGCGCTCACTTCCACTCATACACAAACAAATCCAGCGCACGAAAATAAGGATAATATGCACTCAAAGAGCACTTTACATAGCGTAGCATGAGGGAGAGAGCCGCTGGCGTAGCACATCTAGTAGCAGGATACTCGACATTTGTGTGAACCGAATATTTGTGTTGGTGTGCAGCACTTGCATAACAAATTGTGACCTCTAACATTTCCACTACATGTGTGTGTACGCACGAGCAATCGTTTCTTTTTAAAGAAGTTCTAAATTTAGTGCCGCAATTATAATGGAGAATGAACAGCAGCAGCCACGTTGAATCACGTAAAGCACAACGCTCGTAAATGCCATCTGAAGCTTTTCTCTAGCTGTAAGCAGTACACTGAAAATATAAGTCAGGTACGTGGGTAAAATGCGACAAAAATAATTTGATATTTATACATATACATATGTATGTTAAACTAACGTGAACTAATTTTTACTGAAATTCTGTACCGCTTCCATTTTGGTGTGTGATTAGTTCCCTCACACCTTCATTATAGTACATCGTATGCGTTACTTCTATGAACGTGAAATGTAAGGATATCATATTTTAAAATCAAAGATGCAGTGGGCAGCATACCACGTAGTGTCGAACATACTAAGATAATAGACTTAAAAAATTTTTCTTATTGTTTTTTTAGTTTACAAGCGGTCAAATTCAAAAGACAATAAGGGATTCTTACATTCCAAAAGCTCTGCTTTTCCGTTTTAAAATCTTTGTTAGAAAAAATTTTAATAATATAATATACCAAAGTTTTGAGAGTGAATAATTGCCATGGTTTCCTTTAAAAAATCTTTATTTAGAACGTTTTTTCTGAGTTGCGGTTATTTATGATGTTGTTTATTATTATACATAACTTAAGCGAAATTTCGTTGATTAGTCAAATATTTTCTATTTTATTCAAATTATTTAATAAGGATAATTGATGAGACATAAATCTTGAAAACCAGATTTTTACACTAGAAATCAGTAAATACTTCTTCAATATAACATAATACTAAACATTTACAAATGTTTATTTAATAAATAAAATATTTTATTTTCCTTATCACTAATTCAGAAATAGTGACTGTCTGCTCAACCCATGATTTTTGGTAATGATAAACAAATAATTATTCGATTTGAATGAAAATGACTCTTGACGATGTCAGCAAAAATATTACTTGTTATAGGTACGTGTACCCGTACACTATTATTATGCATTTATGTATGTCCCTGTGTATACTTACTATGAGAATTTGGAGCCTTAACTACGCTTCCCAGAAATAAACAAAAAATTTAATGATTATGAACTATATGTATATAGAGTAAGTACATATGTACGAGCAAGTTCATATTTCTTTACAAGACATATTTATGCTTGGAGGTAGGTAAATGTGTAAGCACTTGAAAATAATTAATGAAAATTAGTGATACATAATTACAAAAATAAATACCAACGAACATATTTCCGCTGTTAACCGAATTATAGACACAAATACATTAAATGAGAATTGCAACAAATGTATCAGATGTATTATAAAAAACGTTTTCTTCATTTAATGAATAATTGATAGTTAAAGTAAACATATTCGGCTTAGCTAAAATATGTTGGTGGATCAAAACGGAAAACTTGTCACCGAGAGCGGCTCAAATGAAAGAATGCTTCACCAAATATTTAATCTGTAAGTTTAAAATTTTCGACATCATAAAATTATTCAGCTTCCCTAGAATAACATTCCCATTTTCATCGATATACCTAAACGGTTTAAAGTCAACCGCAAATTTGAAGGTAAATGGGGCAAGGGGAAATATTTCCCGATATTTCCCGATATTCCCATTGTGGACAGAAGGCCGCATTATTATTAAAAAAAAGATTTTCTCACAATTACAATATCTCTCACATATTGACCGATGTTTTCTACAAAATTCATTCTGGACACTGTGGTTGAGTAGTTACTGCCATATAAGTATTCCCCTCAAATTTGGGGTGTCACGCCGATTTCTATGCGACCTTTCAGCACCATCTGCACTTTGAATTGGTGTGGCCACTCCTATTTTCACTTTCCACTCCTACTGTTTCCTTTAATAACGGGTGATCTAAGAAGAGGTACTTTTTTCAATAGACTTTCGAGCCGAAGTTTCTTCAGTGAGACGCATTTCTGGCAATGGGTATGTTAATAAGCAAAATTACCACAATTGAAACAAAGCGAGCTTGAAGAGATCCAAAAGCTGGCATTTTATCTACAAAAAAACAGTTTTTTGTGGTTTGTTAGCCTATAGAATCATCGGTCCATATAACTTCAAAAATGATGCCGGCGAGAACATAACGTAACGACAATGGCGACCGTAATCACGCCACGATATTCATGCCTGAAATTGAATCTCGTGATATCGGCGACATTAGGTTTAACGAGACGACGTCACTTCCCACACATGGCATTAATCAATGGATTTATTGAGAGAACACTTCGGTGAGCAGATAATTTCATGTTTTGACTTTTTCCTGTGAAGATAAGTACAGCCTAAAGTCTTCGCGCACAATTTCGCTTCGATTTAAACCTGGGAGCAAAACATTACGCTTGCCATTCGCCAGTTACTAGTCGAAATGTTCGACCGAGTCATCGAAAATTGCACTCAACGCATGGACCATCTGAGACGTAGCCGCGGTCAATATTTGAAAGAGATAATCTTCTAAAAATAAATGCCAAAGAATGTTCTTTCGAATGATAATAAACATTTCTCATTCATTTGAAATTTCTCTGTTTTTTTCCTAAAAAAAATAAGGGAAATAGATCACCCCTTACTTCGAAGCAGCTCCCTACTTTTATGCCCTGTCCCATAATAGATTTGTGCATCTTAGTTATGGCCATATAGCCCCAAATATAGTTAACAAGATATTATGTTCATAAAATATACATACAATTTGTATGTATAACAAATGTATATATAAACAAATGTTTTACACTCTGTTGCAACATGTTGCGATTATGTACAAAATTTACTGTTGAGAATTCAATGGAAAAATTATTCAAAATTCAAAATTAGATTATTATGGCGTTTTCGGCTCAATTAATGTTTTCCCGTTTTTTTATGCTCATGCAAATAGTTGCTCCAGTGTATTATACTTTGGTTTACCTAAAAATAAACGATATAGATTTAGCGTTATATATAAGCGGCCTTTTTTCAATAATTTTTTTTACATATAAGAAATGAAATATTTTAATGATTTTTTTTTATTTAAAAGACTCATATTTAATAAACATTTTATAAAATTTTCAAAAAAAAAAAAAAATCAAAATGGCAGTCATTCCGACGCCATTTCCGGCAGTCCCTTGGAAAAAAGGTGCATCCGCGCTGTCAGCAGAACTTCTTTAGGGATCATCTGAAATAAAAATAAAAAATACGTGTTTTAGTAAAGACAATAAACTAGGTATTGGAGAAAGGAAAAAAAAATTAATATTGGATTTTTGGCAAACGTTTTTATAAAAAAATGCAAATTTCGATGAAAATTTCTCGACATTTTTTTTTTAAATAATTAATTGTAATTAAAAAAATCCTTCGTTCAAACCCTTGTAAATGATATATCGAAGACCTGTATAAAATTTCATCAAGATCGGTTGAGTAGTTCGCGAGAAATCTTGACAACTGACTATAAAAACATAGTTTTGAGAAAAACGCGTTTAAAGATGGCGCACTTAGCCCAGCTAGCCTCGAGTTCACAAGTTTACAGCCTTGAGAAACTATTAATCGGATCATCTTGAAGATTTAGGACAATATTCTAGAGATGTTATAGAATTTAATAAGACAAAAAAAATTTCGATTTTTTGAATCTGTGAAATCTATGTAACCCCTTAATGGAAATTAGAAGGCGTGGTTTACTTGTAACGGTATATCTTTGTCCCTAAAAGAGATAAACTTAAGCGAAAGCTTAACCTAGCCTTATATAACTAATATCAGGACTTTCGAATATCCGGCTGACTTCACTCTATATGAAAGGTTTTATACCTTAAACTATTTCCCTGGCTTTGATTCTTGCAAGTTGCAAAAAAAGAAAATGTTCGGTTCCACCCAAACTCAGCCATTCCTTACTTGTTTTCTTTTCATTCTCAAACACACACTCATAAAATTGATGATTTCTAATCTTTTATATCATTTGTATGGACAAAAATAATAATATTTTCTTCGTGTTTCCATAAATATGGTGAGTATTTGTGTGTATGTAGGTAGATTAAAATTAATTACTTGCTAACTCATAATCATATACAACAAATGGAATTCCAGCAGTATAATAGCCACTTTAGCTAAAATTAGCTTAGCCCATATTAGAAGGAGAATAAAACAAATTAAATGAACACAAATGTTAATGCTAAAATATGAGCGCAAATAAATAGCCGTCGAGAAATATCAAAGTCATTAGTGTGCATGAGTGCTTGCTTTATAAGCGACAAATACCGCGTCTGTACACACACACACACATATATAAATACGTACATAACAAAGTGTCCACTTTTGGAATGGAAAAAACTAAAAACAAATTTAATGCAAATTATAATATTTTTGTGATCATTTGTTTTCCATAGCTCCACACAAGTTCGCTAATAATAAATATCATTATGCAGCTTTAATATGTCGAGCATGAATAGCAGATTTATTTGCTGAAAAATATTTAAATGGAAATAAATTTATGATTTTTTTTCTTTGGATTACTTTTGGTGTCTTTGACTTTTTGTGCTTGTTTTAAATACTTTAGCGCGCTTATCAGCACTTTCATCGCCGTCGGCATGCGCGTACGCGGCCAAAACGGCACTGTGCGCTCGCTGCGCCATGCGGTTTCACAAACAAACTGTTTCCACTGTTCGGCATATTAAATATTTTGTGATTATTGCAATGTTCACATACATATATGTATGTATGTAAGGGTGTACATATGCTCGGGGCAAGCGCCCCTCGTCCGCGCCACTGTACTTCTGCTCAGCCATACACTAATTAATCAGTGGCATTAAGTTTGTAGTGTGCGTATTTGTAAGTTTTGTTTTTTTTGCTTTGCCTTCGCTCCTCGTTCGCCGCCTCTAAGGCGCAGTTCCAATTAACTAACAATTAAGTGAGTGTGTTATTTATAAACACTTGTTTCCAAGTTATGAAGCTATTAAAGCAAATATGATCGTTTATATATACAAGTGACTGGATCGATTGTAAAAAAATATACAATAATAACAAAGAGCGCATGGAAGTGGTTGAGTAATCTTAGCAGTGCTTTTTATTTCATAAAAGTATAATTCGTTGTTGTATAAATACGGGCTGTTAAATGTAAAAGCTATACATACACTGATATACATATGTATACATACATATATGCTCAAGTGTTCATTAATCACTTTTAGTGGCGTAAAGACAACGTTGTTCATAAATTTAAATAGCTGATTTCAAGTTTGAGATTTGAAATTTGAAATAAATAAATTGTATTTCCGTTTGTGAGTGTGAGTGTGAATACCATTTCCACATATTGAATACTAAATTAAGTAATCGATTCAGAAATTTGCCACTCATTAAAGCTGACTGGGTTAACTTTTCGCAGAGGTAGGAAGAAAAAACATAATAAAAACTTCCAACACATTGTTCTATTATATACATATGTATTTCTGAAAGAGGAATATGGCTCTTCAAAAAATATTGGATTTTATTAAGCATGTATAAAATTCTATATTACTTTGTACAACTATTTTTATACTATTAAAAAACGATAAAATAACCTCGACAATGTTGAAATGCATATCTATAGTGATTTATTGTAATTAACGACCCAAAATATCATATGTAAATCGTATATCACACATAAATACATATGGAATCGTAAACAGAGTTGTTATCGGCCAATGAAGACCTAAGTGGAAATATGGCGTGTAACTTATTAATTCGATTGCCTTGTAAAGTGATTGCATTCCACGCTAATAACCAACTCAACGCAGCCAATAAATCTACTGGCATACAAACAGACACACCGCATACGTGCTTTTGGAAATGTGACAGGTACTTAGCGCACATTTGGTAAGGAAACATATTCGCAGACAGTAATCAACGCTGTTAATGAAGTAACATACACACTTATCTAAATGGAAGTACTATACATATAATAAATATAATTATCGCATACATGTGTGTTTGTATATGCGTACTCGTGCTTATATTGTATGTTAATTTATAGCACACCATCATAAATTCATTTTCGATTGCAAAGTAATGCTATCAATAGCAGACACACACATTCATAAGTAAAAGTATTTAAGAGTGGTTGAAAATTTATATAAACAGGGGATCGCAAAAAACACGGGTGCTTAATAAAGTTATAAATATATTTGCGTTTATAACGGTACTAGTAAAGGCTAATTGAAGTGTCATTTTAATTGGCATTATATCATAGGATAAAGCGGCCGATTTTATTGTTTTAAAAGTAACACCGCGACTAAACTTCGTATTTCAATTAAAAAAAAAAGTAAAATAAAATATTAATTTCAATTATAGTGTTAATGAAATTAAATGAAAAAAAAAAACAAAAAAAATGTCACTTTCTCCGCTTGTCTGGCTCACTAACTTTTAAATGATTTTGTCTACATATATGTATATAGCTTAATGTGTTTTGTTTTTAATTTTTAATAGTACCGCTATATAACTCTATCTAACTCGTTTAGTTTTAAGTAAAACAAACAACCGTTAGTTGAACAAAACTATTATACTATGTAGCAACATATCGCAAGCAATAAAAATTATTCACACTCAAAGTCAACCATATGTATAGGCAATGTTCTCTTTAATATTTTTTACTTTATGCCCAGATGGAACTGACTTACATGCAGGTTGTGGTTTTCATTATGTCAAATTCAGTGACATGCATTTCCACTGCAACTGATGAATATATACCTATTATTTCGATTGTAGTGGCATTTCACATTCGGTAATCAGCTATAAAGTTGAACTTTCATTAGTTTGGCTTCAACTGTCATAGAATTTGATGCAATTAAACCGCCGTATAATAAAAGAATTACTCCCAACTGTAATGTATGTATTTATGAATCTTTTCTAAGGAAATTTTACTGCACTCTTACAAAGACCTAGAGACCTTAAATATGTAAACCCATTAGTTTATTTCATAAAGTGCTGACTGTTTACCGAGACGTAGTTATAAATCTTAACAAACTTTTCAGAAATAATTGGTGTATTAGCGCGTAAAAACTAATGTCAGATGAGAACAATAAGAACAAGAGCAGCATTCATAAAAACCACAACAATCTGGCTAATTTATAAGTAACGCGAAGCGTTCAAGCAATAATTTAAGCGAGTAACAGGCATTAAATGCAAATCAAAGCCAGTATTCAAGCGTTTCTGTGAAATTACGATTAAAAATTAGTATCACGAGTATATACATATACATACATAAATGTACATATGCGGTTTTACTCGTGATTAGATTTATAAATATAAATATTAAAAAAAATTCTAAATAAACGCACTTTCAAGCATTGATGGAGAGAAACGGAACAAATGAATTCGTTTAAAAAACGAATCCAGATTTTCCATATAAATGAAATATTGTATATGTACATGAGAGTTAGTTAAAACACCAGGCGGATTGTCCAACTTATTGGTGCCGCGGGAGACCTGTTCGAAAGCCTTGCAGAAAGCATTTAAGCTTGTAGGCATAAGCAATGTTATAATTAAATGCATATGAAGATTATGTAAGCACAACAAGAGCAACATACTGGTCATAATGACACAGCCACCTATTCTCATTAGACCATATCAAAATCTACACTGGCTCTGCGTCAAGCACCAAGTGAACGCGTGGTAGAGCAACAAGGTTGGAACTGGCACACACTTTTCTATGTGCGTTTGTAGTATGTCTATATTGACGGTATATATGAGCGCGATACGATATCGAAAGTGTATCAATTGCTATGTAAATGCTCATAAACTATTGACACAACGGCAATCGTCGAAACACCGTGACACTCGTCGAAAAGGTACACATATAGAATTCGTGAGTAATTGAAGTATCAGCAAGCGTGCATAAAAAGTTATAAATACTCGTATGTATAACACATACATACATGTAGACGGAGGCCAACTATGGGGCCTATAAATAATATAATTATCAAGTATGTGCAATCAAATATTTGTTAACGGGCTGACAGTTACGTGTTTATGTGTCGGTATGTATGTAACTGAACTCGCCTTTATTGCTAGCTTATACTCACACATATCAGCAGGTCAGCACCCATCCCCAGTAACACAGCTGGTGTTTGCTTAACCCAACTAAGAGTGCGGTTTGCATTTGGAGCCCATTGACAGAATTCAAACTAAGTACTCACATAAATGGATAGAATACGTATGTATGTTTGTAATTATATATGTAGATAACGGTTCTGATGAACTATAAAAGTTATCTATAAATAGAATTGAAAAATTGAGACATCAGAGAAAGCGATTACAAATGCCCATAGTATCTATATATGTACTTCAGTATTTAGATAAGTGGGTATGATTTGACAAAAGTCTACTAACATTATTACGTGTACTTCACTGCAATCTTAGCTAACAAATCTTATAAAATAGGCCTGTTTTATTTAATCGTCAAAAGCTAATACCTAAAACATTGAGAAGAAAATTCAAAATAGGCCTCAGCTTCGGCGATCACCTCTTCATTCAGCGAAAATTTCTTCCCAGCATTCTTTTGAGATCTGAGAACATTGAATAGTCACTGGGGCAGATCTAGATAATAACCACTTTTTTCAATTTTTAAAA
This sequence comes from Bactrocera dorsalis, assembly GCF_023373825.1. Classification (NCBI taxonomy): domain Eukaryota; kingdom Metazoa; phylum Arthropoda; class Insecta; order Diptera; family Tephritidae; genus Bactrocera; species Bactrocera dorsalis. The sequence goes on along the minus strand of NC_064304.1, from coordinate 48,739,286 downwards.
AACTTTTAAAATTTTACACTTTGTTTTTAGAATTTTCTTAATTTAACTAGAAGATAAATTATTAGAAAATATGAATCTCTTTAAATTTTTTGTTTCCGATAGAAATTGCGACCTGCATCCTGCTCGCCGTCTGACAAATGCACATGCGAGATGCATCAGTTAATTGCTTCCCAAAGGCAGACTATCAAAGATTTCGTTTCCAAAAGATGTGTGAATGATGTTTAAATATATAACGATAAACACTAGAAATTTCGCTTTAATCAATTATTTCTTTCACTTCCAAAAAAGTCCTCAAAAATCGGCTTTCTGAAGCCTCTGAAGGAGGGGGGAGCCTCTAAACTTGTTTAGAAGCATATAAATAGCACTTGCGCTCTTCCCACATTATGTAGAGCAGACATCGTTATACTCTTTTCTCTTTTTTATAAGAGAAAAGTGGTTAAACTTCATTTTTTCATAATAGCACAACAAATTCGATAACGCTAAATAATTTTACCAATTAATTATAATAATTATCTTTAATTTACAACATGTCAGTAATCAACAAAGAAGCCTAATAATAAATAAAAGTAATGAAATTTACTCACATTGTGTGGGCTCATGCTTACTTTATTTACCATTTCCACACAGAAGTTCAGACTGGTTCGAATTACGTATCGCAATTAATTAAGCCATTTTAACTGTTTAATATATAGCAACAATAAAAACTTAATTACCAACAGCAATAGTCCACACGATGAAACCAAACACCATTTCTTGTCAGATATCGTAGCAAAAGACTTTTGAACAAACACTACTAACACAACAACACTCAGCTACGTTCGTAATAACTGTTCAAAACACGATGAAACAAGCAAACGATACAATCAAAACGACAGCGATGTATTAAGAATCAAGAGACAGCGAAACAAATACTTTTCGACAACAACAAGGTTAAGCCCAATTAAACTAGTATGTGTGAGGATATTTATAGCACACACCCAATTCTAGCCATCAGCCATTACGCAAATAATGCGACAGCTAACGACAACAGCAGAGATCACCGCTTTGCACTTACTAATTCAGATTTAAAAGAAATACTAACAAGTGGGGGAGGAATCAATATACTTAGCCATATTAGAAACACACACAAAGAAACGAGAAAAACACGTTAACTTCGGTTGCACCGAAACTATAATACCCATCACGAATACAAATGATTCCATTCAAGATTGATTTGATCGGTCAGTTTGTATGGCAGCTATATGCCATAATGGTCCGAACTGAATAATTTATTCGGAAGTCGTAGTATTGCCCTAAATGATACTTCGAGCCAAATTTTGTGAAGATTCTTCGTCAAGTAAAAAAGGTTTCCTTATAAGAACACGATGTTGAACATTCAGTTTATATGGGCGATATGATTGTCTTCTTGAGGAAGAATGGACGTGTGCAAAATCTGTAGAAATCTCAAAAACTGAGGGTCCAGTTTGCGTATATCGAGAATCGACTCAGGTTATCATGGTGATCTTATTTGCATGTAATAATTGCTTATGGGTGTTACAAGCTTCGTGGAAAACTTAAAATACCCTGTTCGTAGTATAAAACATGTACAAGCATCAAACAAGAAGGCGACGTCTTAAACAGCTTAGGCTTTCTGCGAAGTCAGCGGATTTTAATTGAAATGGGACTAAATTGAAGTGGGGATAAGAATGACAGAGAGCTTTAATGGCATCAAAAACAATATTAAATATGTGTATGAAACTTGTTAGAATTTTAAAACAGCCGCCAAAATGTTAAAAAACAAAAACACATATAGTTACGTCCATACATATGTATGAATATATATACAGACGCGTATGACTCATGAATTTGTGCTGAAATATAACTGGTGGTCTATTGATACTACTACTCATGGAATGACAAAAAATTGCGAAAAATAAAAACAACTTGTTGACGAATAAGGCAGTGTAAAAACACTGTAACCGGTCAGAAATTAATTTAATGAACAACTTAAGAGAATAGACCTCACACTCGTTCACACAACGCGCCGACTCTGTTGGCACTCATTTGTGTAACTAACGGCAATTGGACTAATTAGCAGCGTACCGTATTACGGTCGTTGAGGCGACTAATGTCTATATTGCATGTTGCCAGATAGAGCGAGAGCAGCAAGAGAACAGTGAAGCGAACTGCTAAAGTTGGAAGTATTAAAGCAAATCGCTTGATAATAGATTTATTTTTTGTTTGCATTCAGAATATACATATATTTACGTATGAAAGGAAGGAGTAAAAATAACTACTGAGTACTCCCAATTTATTTTTGAAACTTCTCCACGTTATTCTTTTGTTAATCGTGTCCTTTTCAAAAGCGCGTTAAATTTGAAATGTATACAAATAAACTTAATAACTGTCGAATTAATAATTACTGGACTGTGAATGCTTCCAATACATTTTAAAATAATTTACATACCAATCATTATCCGCCTAATTGTAGGCAACATTATATTTTCATTTATTCGTAGGCTACTTTCGGGCTTAAATATATCGTTAATAATCTGAATAGCAATACAAAACGGTATATATAAAACAAGTGATAGAAGTTCCAACACTGAATGGCTTTTAATTTGGTTTTCAATAACAGTTATTGAATATACAGCTGCACTCTATATATGAGTTTATATGCTCATATGTACTTGTATGTACATATGTATATCCTAAAATCGGTACACTTTCAATCAGTGTGTAATTGATGACGCTGTCAGTGACAGCCGCTTCGTCATACCTATAGACCGTATGCATTTACATTATTTATATGTAGGAACATATGTATGTACATACTCAGATGGCGCTGCCGCAAATTAGCAAATTGCCTAAATGGAACACGACTCGGCGCTTAATTCGCCACAGTTGCACATCGAGAAATCCACAAGTATATCACCCATTATTTACATATATATATACTTATATAAATGGAGGCATGTATTTGGACGCGCGCTGGTGTGCGGTAGTCATTTTTCAATTTGCCTTAGCTGCAACTGTTCGCCATTTGAATGCATTCTACACGGAGCAATTTGCAATTTGAAATGGAATTTGCACATTTGCGGTGGAATGCAGGGCGAACAAACTCACATATGTTCCAATGTATGTATATTTGTGCGATTGTAATGCCATTAAATAAATTCAAGTATGCGTACGTCGTTTGCCTGAACATATACTTACATATATGTACCGTTGTATGTGTGACCGCATGCGCTTAATTGAGTTGCTGTTGCAAGCACACACATAGTGTATTATTGCATGATATTAGACCTTTAGGTGTGTGTGTATTAAATGAAAATTGCTACTTGCCTGGTGAGCAATAACTTGCAACTGATTATGTTGTTGCACATATTTCTCAGTTTTCATTAATTTTTTCTCCTCTTTACGCCTGCCACATTTAATCTCGCCTTAGCTGCCGTTCAGCAGTTTATATGTAATCGCTTTATTGTTGTTATAGTCACTGTTTTTGCCGCGCTCAAACTCATTTTGCATACTCGTAATCGCCTTCGCCTTCCGAGCGACCGCCCGTCCGCCTGCTCTTAATGGCTTAACTTGTCTCTACACCTTTGGAGCTGGCATTTTGTGTAGACATTTCATTAGCATTGCCCTCCTTTTTACACTTCGCCAGTTGCACAAGTTGTTGCACTAGTGGCATGACGTCGCGCATAAAACGTTGGAGCGAAATGAGCCGCGTTTAGTGCGTGGAGCAACGGTTGGTAGCGTTGTTGTTGTTGTCGACTGTCGACTGTCGCCAAAGCTCCAACATGCGAGCTGCAGAGTAGCTTCCGCACTTAAGCGACTTTGAAAATTAATTAATTTTATGTTTTTCTTTCTGGCGGATTGTTTGCAATATCCCAGAAGTCAAGAAACCGCTGCACAGTGTGCAGAATTACATGTTAAATGTTACAGTTAAAGAAAAAAAAGAAACCACAATAGATGGTTAAAATTAAAAGATTATTTTCATTACAAGAAAACCGAACCGAAAAAGAATTGTAAACCCTATTTTTTAAAAGAGTTTATATCTCCTTATTCTGGTTATGGTAAAATAAGCCTGACTTTTACACCGTGATATTCTAAAATCCTTTATTTGTACGTGTGTAGTATTTGCAGATGTCAAAGGAGCAGCATACCTTTTAAAACTTCCATTATAAGACTTATACCATTTGAAACTCCAAAATATGCTATAAAACCAAAAACGTCAATTTCTGGTCTGGTACTTGTATGTCGAAAGCATTAATAGTCCATACTTTTTATACCTTGGGTATATTAAGTTTACCACGAAGTTTGTAAAACCCAAAGGGAAATTTCGTGAAAGTTCAAAATCCAATTATTATATGGAAAACCTTTTCATTTGACAAGATATTTTCACGAAATCAATTATTGCCCAAGACAACGCTACAATTTCTGAACAATTTGTTCAGATCTGTCAACAATAGCATATAGCATTGCCATATAAGTTGTCTAATTACTATTTTATGCCACAAATAACGCACCTGTCAATAACGGCACTATTACTTGTAGACAGTCCAAATTAGCATTTTTTTTAAGTCTGAAATTATCGTTAGTAACGTGACGTGTCATACAGGCAAATAATTGATGTCAAAATAATTGGAATAAATGTGGTAATGAAAGTTCATTAAACCAAGTACGATACATACGAAGTTGAAAACATATTACAGAAATATACTGTTGGGATATAATTTACTTGATATAATAGTGTTTTAACTACATTGTATGGCATATTTTGTTCCCTGTTTATAAAAAGACAGCTCGACTCATTCAAGATAACATAAAGCAAAAGATGCAGGCACATCCTTAAAGGTAAACTAATATTGAGGGATATAACTATACTTTCAAGAAAACTGAGATCTATATGAATAAATATATATAATAGCTCAATAGCTCAAACCCCGCAACCCGTAATCTCGTTGCTGATCCTTCTTATGTATAGTATGCAAACTCATCGTTTTGTAACAAATTATACTATTTGAATGAATTTATATCATTAATTGATGTTCTGTCTACACTTTACAAACGCAAGCACTTTGCTTTAAATCATAACCGAAATTTAAAGAAATTCATAAACAAGCAACTCAATCAAAATTATTCCATCTGCGTCGCATCGCCTATACGAAATCGTAAACAAAAAAGGTGTGATTCTCCGAATTAAACGAAAATGAGCCATCAACAAAATATCACGGGTGTGCGGAGAGTATGCGAATGGAAATAAATTTAAAATGCAAATTTCTTGTTATTTTTTGTTGTTTTGCAAGTACCAAATGAACGGCAGATTTGTCAAATGACTCCATTTCAAATCAATTAAGTTTATTATGTGCTTTTTTGCTTTGCTCACACGCAAAACAACAAAAACACCGTTTGTGTGTATGTGTGTATGTGTGTGTGTGTCTGGAACAAGTATGGACGGATAGCAAGCGATACTCGAAAAACGACGCATGATCAGACAAGCAATTAAACAGCTTCCCACTGCTTTCGTTCGGCAGCTTTGCGATCGTCTCGAACGACAAATGAAACTTGCACGACTTGTTTGTCAATGCTGAGGAGCAAATGCAGTTCGGACAACTAATAAATTTATTAGCGAGGCGGTGAGCGTTCCAAGCAGCAGTAATACAAATACTCCCAATGGAGTGGTCACACACACACACACACGCACATGCGAGTTTGGCGATTGTGCTACACATTATTTCTTTACGTTTCCGCTAAAGCACTCTGGAATGTAGCCGCACACGCACACAATTACCATTAATGAAGACATTAAAATGTCGGTTTAACAAAAACAAATTAAAGTTGGAACAGTTTTCGGTTGATGGATCTTGGATTGGAAGCTTTTCGTGAGAGATTAAGGTTAATTGAACATGCCAAAGCGATTTCTCTGTTTGAATAAGGAAGATGTTTGAAGGTATTTGTAGTTGTTTTGTACTTTTCTGTGATGGATATAAAATGGCGAATGGACTGATGGTAAAAATTTCTAAATCAGTTCAATACTTCTTCCAGCTCTCACGTAGCAAAATATTTTCGTATTTGAATTGACAAATGTACATATAGTATATATCGGTCAATATGTAAAAAATCGTAATAAAATAAATCGTTTCAACAAGTACGGTAAACTTTATATCGTGTGCCAGTCAATGTGTGTGATATTTTAATGAAATTATATGGACCAGAATGCAGTTAAACGGGAAATATAAATTAAATCGGTGCAGATCTTGGTCTATACCCCGAAATATTTATTTTAGGATTTACGCCTTTATTTGCTGTTATATAATCAAGAGAAACCTTTGAAATATATATGCTTTAATGATATTCAGTAATATAATAATTTCTGTGACTGGATTGATATATATATGTACTTTCAGCACGAGTGAAAGCTCCAACAACTGGACAAAAATATTTGCAATAATCGCTCTGCAAATTTGCAGTCTCATCAACGTGCAACACATTGCCATACATGGTATATGCGTTGCAATGTCGCATGCGAACAAATGCTAATCACGGCACGCACGAACTCACTCAATTTGCAACTATAGTCAACACATGTTGTTGGCATTGTATTCATCGCATTGTCGGTGTTTGGGTGTTAAAATGCCAGTAGGCAGTGAATTGTATTGACAGATGAATGCATAAGCCATGGTTCTATGGATGCGATAGTCTAAACTATTTTACTTAAATGGCAGCTCTGGCCAACAATAAAAGAATACACTAAACTGTTATATGCCAAAATAATTGAAATTACTTTCCCCAAAATCAAATAGAATCATTTTATGTATCTTTTTCAATCACACAATAATTAAAATTTTTAAACACGACATACATTGTGCAATAACGAATAGGGAAAGCTTGTGCATTTAAATGATATTCAGTGTACCTGTGTATATTGTATTAGCGAGTGTTCGAATAATTTACGCATATTTACCCGCACGTTAAAAATCAATATTTTAAATGGGCACTTAATGCCACATGCCACACGCCATATTTGTCATTTTATTGAACATTGTATTTGCTTGGCTGAACGTTGCGGGTAACCAAGCAGAATTATGTGTGTGGGTAATAAATCAAATAAATGCAACATATGTATAAAATATGAATGAGCTAAATGTAATAATTTAATCGGTTGAGCGTTGGCTGCTGACACATAAACCATAACTTGGGCAACATTGATGTCTCAAATCTAATAAGTAAATACGAATTTTATATTTTTCCAAATCTTAGAATTATTTACATTAATTCGAAATTTTTAATTAAGGGCTGACGGAAAGATTTTCAAGCCGAAACAAGCTTTTTTAATAGAAATATAGTTTTCTTGATTTCGATCGTTCCTTTTGTATGGACGATCGTAATGCTATCATAATCCGATATCGATTCCGACAAATGAGCAGGGTCTTATGGATTTGGATGAATCGACTCAACTCGTCAAGGTGATCCTTCATACATATAATATATATGTAATTGCGTACCTATGTACAAAAAAATTTTAATAGCATATTATGCAACAATAACACGTCCTTTGTGAATAAAAACGAAGAAACCTTATTTTCGCGGGTCAATTAAATGTTAAAAATGAAATGGTGTACTTAGTCAAAGAACTCAATGAAGTTTTTCTCAAACTTCAACTGACCCTAGTAATTATGTTTCTCTTTCCCTCATTACTATACTCCTTGCTCTGTCCATCACTCCACTCTGAATTTAAAAACTTCATTTATGGTTTAATTGCTCCTAAAAGCGCATTCACAATATTAATTTGCCCAAATTAATATGGTTTTATTACTTTGTAATGCTGCAATGGTAACTAGTTTGAGGAGTTCCAGCGGGATGCAATTAATATAAAACCTTCAATCGACATACAAACATTTGTATAGTTGTAAACTATATATAGTTGACTACGAGAGAGTTTGCTCAGGAAGATTTTACTTTGCAACGAAAACAATTTTCCAAATTTCTAATTAAGCAATGAACAAGTTTCTAATTAATGCAAACACGCATACAGTCTCAGAAACACAAGATCACTAGTATACAAACACTTACATACGTATATATGCCGCACAGCGTGTAGAAGGCAATGGCAGTCGCCTAAAAGGAGTACACATGACTGTACGAAGGCAGCTTCCGTAAAATGGCTCTCACTCATGAGCTCACACGCACACACTCACGGAACGCAACTTAAACGCCTCCGCCAGCAACTGGCAACAGTTTTATTTGCACTTAATTGCTGCGAAAAGTGCGACCGCCACCCACGAAGTGAACGCTACACACGCGTGCATACAACCACACACACACACACACAACCGCTTAATGACGCTGTACTCTTATGTGTGGTGCATGCACGCATATAATGGAAAATGTATTCGCGTTTAATTGCACTCAAGGATAAGCGTGGCCAATGGCGGCAATAGCGCACTTACGGAGGCGAATTCTGCGTCTGTGTGAAATTTCTCTATATAATTGTAAGTGGCGCGCGCCCGCAGAAATGGCGCAAGGCTGCCAAGGTCCTCTTTATTAGATGCTGTGTGGCGCGCTCTGCGGTGCCTGCATTGGCTGCGGCTGTTGTTGCTGCTGCATTGTACTGTTCATTATTGCAAATATTTGTTGCAACCGTGTGGCATGCGGCGCATAACTTCTACACATTATGAAGTTATTGTAGCGTGTTTGTTAGTTTTAATAAACAGCATTTGCTTTCGCTTGTGGATTTAGTTTCGAAACTAAATGTTGTAATTACCGATTCAAATGTTAAAAAAGCAAGTAAGGAAGAGCTAGCGCGTGTTGTAACCGAACATTTTATACTCTTGCAACTTACAAGGATTACAGCCGACTAGATACTTTCAGTAATAATATTTCAGTTGGTAATATTTCGCCATTTTGCACACTATCGTATGAAGGACTAAAAAAGTTTTATGTAAATTTGGGTGATATGGCTTTATTGGCGATCCGATCTGGAAAATTTCTTCAGATAATAATCTATGCCAAATTTTGTGAAAAGATATGCCGGCACACAAAAAAGTTTTCTATACAAGGACGATCGTCCGTCTTGTAGTTATGGCAGCTATATACAATATATATATATATATATATATATCGGCTGATCCATCAAATTCCCATCTTTGGGAGAAAAGAACGTGTGCGCAATTTTAGAAATGGAGTGAATAGTTCTCATATTTATAGAGATGAATATGGCTAAATCAACTCAGCTCGTCATGTTAATAATTTTTACATATTTATTATAGGATCTCCTACGATATTCTCTGGGTATTATCAACGTCGTAGCAAACTTAATACAAGTATACCCTGTTCAAAGGAAAACTAAAACCTTAACCTGTGGAACTTTTGAAGCCTTATCTTTTTTCAAGGACTACGTGATACGCAGAATAAATATTTGGAACTGTTACCGCACAGCTTCATTGGAAAAGAATAAACAAACCATGATGATTGGTTGAATATTAAATTAAAAATAATTGTCAAGAATCTCTCTAGATATCGACTTGGTATCTTGTCTCGCAAAAGCAAAATCCTGAGTTTAAATAAGGATAATGTAATGTATCCCGAGTTCTATGGGTTGGAGAGGATAATTTTCATGATATTAGACAGTAATCCAATCCAAAAATCGACACAGAAGCCAAATTTGCTCAACGAATATATCAAAACATTTTTATACGCTAAGCTTATAGATTTTTTATCGTGAAATAAAACTTACACGGTCACTATCTGTTTATTTCGCACATACAATTTACTATTAAATGTGAATATAAACCGTCTTATTCCCATCGGGTGCTCGCACTCAATTTTAATTTTCGCTATTTTCCTGTAAATTCTCATTAAGCTAATTATACGCGCAGATAAACTATGAAATTGTATAAATATATACAAAACAACAACTACAAAAGTGGTCCACAAACTATGGAGCGAGGCGAATATACCACATAGAAGTTAGACAGACTCGGGCAGATAGCCAAGCATTGTCGGGTCGTTGAGAGTGGGAGCAACCAGGCAGGATGTTCAACCTTCAGTTTGCCGCTTTAATTAATCCCTTTCGTGCGCTCTGACGCGCACACACACATGCAGCACATGGAAAGCTACTCTGTAGGAAATTTTCCTTCGTTTTTCCTTCAAATCTCTACTATATAAAAAATGTACTTTTTGTTGCATACCAGTGCATCTGAAATTATTAACCCAGTACTGTAGAACTGTCCACAAACTAGTCAGAAACTAGTCAAATTTGCCAAATTTTCAAGAGACGTATATTTTTAAAAGTGTTAGACAAATTTAAAATTTCTTAGAAGAATTTTAATAAGACACCATATAATCACTTACTTGGTGCCTCAATGCTCACTAAGGTAAAAATGTCGCTTCTATTTCGCAACATTCACAGAATTATAAAAAACTGATATGAATAAAGTAGTCACATTTGTATTTATAAATTAAATGTGCCACCCTTTTGAACATAAACACAAACGAAATGGCCTTGTTGACTTCCTTTTCATGCTCTCATTATCTCTCTGGCATTTGCTTTGGCTGTTATGGCTCTGGTTACGGCTGCAGAGTTATTCTACTTTGCTGCTACCAATTTGTTGGCATCAAAGCGCACTTAAATTAAATATAAAAGCACAAACAACAAAAACAATAATTTAGCCAGCATTGGCAAGGCAAGCTGTTTTATGTTTTACACTTTTTCCTCGCTTCCCCTACGTGCATTTCATTTGGGTTTCACTTTACTTGTATTTTCATCATGGTTTATTCTTAATTCCCTGTTTAGTTCGCAAAAGTTCTCCCGGCCGTCTGCCGCTCGAACTCTCGAATATCAAAACAGCCAAGTATACACATATGTACATATGTGTGTGCATGTGTATGGCAGTATAAAAATGTTTAAATGCAGGTATGCTTGGGTGTGCGTATGAGTGAGAGTGCACAGCAGTTGAAAAATACTTTCATTACATTTAAAAAGTCATTAAAATTTCACATTCACACAGCAACTTATTCCACTTTTAATTTGGCTTGGCGGCGAAGGCTTTCGTCTCACTGGCGTGCAGCAGCTGTGCGCCCTTCCTCTGTCTGTCCTTCCGTTAACGGTCTCTAAATGTCTGTCGCTCAGCATTAAGAGTTTCCTTGCACATACACACACAAACACACATTTCTCTAACAACAGCAACAACACCATTGGCAATGGCAACGTCTTCGCTCGTCGCTGCTGACTGTGCCAGCCTCAAATTCAGTGGCAACATGAGCGAAAGCAGCAACATCACCATCATCAACATCGTTGCCACTACATTTGCACTCGCAAACGGCATTTCTGTTCATTTTGCTTTCATTTCATTACATTTCAGTTCAGTTCACCGAACAGCACGTTCGCTCCCACTTACGATTATTTCTCTTTGTATGCATGCACCGTTCACCGTTACGCTTGTATGGGTGCCTGCGCGTGGCTTCGTAACAGCAGCGACTCATCTCGTAATCGCCATCATCGTCATCATTAATTGAGTCACTTTTCAATGATGAATGGCATGGCAAAAGCGATGTTCACAGTCAAGCGTTTATCCCTCCCCTTCCGCCATAGTCTTGTCGACCACAATTGAAACTTGGAGTTTACGCCAATGTGAAAGAGGCGATAGGGACTTGCAGGATGGTTCTTCTCTCCGGCTGATGGCAATTACTAATATATATGTAAATGTAAATATATACATGATGTTTTGGCTGCGTGTCTGTATGTATTATCTTTGGGTTTTCATTGAGGCAATAATCAACTTTATTCTACATCAATTACGAACAGCATTGTTGAGGTACAAGGCTTTGTTTTACTGGAAATAGCACATCAGGCTTTCGTTTTTAATTTTTTGTTAATGCGAAATTCTTGCCATAACAAGTGCCGAAGTTACTGTGTAGGGGTCTGAGGTTGCGGAAATTCGTAAAACAGATTTACTTACAAATTTACTCACACAACTTTTCTTCAAGCTACTAAATCGGTGGAGTATTATATTCTGTGATTTGTCTTGCATTGATGAGAAGAGCTGACGTGAGTCTCGTGACTTCCAGTGTTGAATTTCGCATTAATGAATTACAAACAAATAAAACTTGTCTTCCAGTAAACACCTTTTTGAATATTAAAACATTTTTAAAAAATTATTGTCCTTCAGAGTTTACACTCTGCCGCTGATAAACCACCCCTTGCTATAGCACAGCAGTCATATATAAAATGCTTACTGCTTCTTTAATGTATCAGTCAGCACCATCTCCACATTGCTACCAACAACCTAGCGCTCACAGTCGGACCTCAACTTCAAAGCTTCTTCACATTTTCACTTTCTCATCTCGCGTACTCTCTATCGTTTTTAATGCCTGACTCTAATTAAGTTTAATACGAAAAGTTTTCGCACTGTCAACAAGCTGTACGACGCAACGGAAGAGATAAATTTAAAGCGGTTAGTTCCTTGCCTTCCATCATTATGTATTTACCGTTGGACACCACAATGGTACATTCATAAGTATGCAAACAACGAAACAAAATAACAAAAGTCGGAGAGTATAAAACTGTACGAAATGCGAGGTACTTTTCGAAAGAGGGATTACGCCTAATTGTGTGACAGAAGAAGCGAGCATACAGACACTTGTGCTTCTTCCAACTGCAACTTCTGTCTGGCACTCACCATTTAATAATTGTGTCGTTACTTATAATTTTAACTTCACTCTGCATAACAACAAAAAGTTCTGTGGTGTTCAAATTGAGGCAGACCCTCCGTCGCACAGTGGGACATCGCCGGGAATAATTAGATTCGCACAATTAATTTTTATAAACTTTTTGGACTTAGTATTTCTGTTTTGCAATAATAATATGGCATTATGTATATAGAATGTGTTGACTTGAAGTCACGAAAATTTCAAAAAAAAAATTTAATTTCCAATTTATTTTTTTTTTTCAAAATTAACAAAATGGCGTCCTCAGGAAATTTTTTTCTAAATTTTTGCGAAAAAATCAACAATTAATTGGTCTTAAAAAATCGAAATTTTCAAAAAAAAAAGTTTTGAGAAAAAGGCGTTTAAAGTTTCACACTAGCGCTTTGAAGTGCCCGAGCTCTCTTTGTTATTTGTCGAATAACTCAAAAACTAATTATCGGATCAACGTGAAATTTTCAGAGAATATTTCTAAGATATTACACTTAACGAAAATGCAAAAAAAATCATTTTTTTTGAAAATTCTAACTACCTCTAACCCTTTAAAGACTGGAATTTTTTTATTCTTTAGAATTACAGAAACTCGTGAACTTATCTTATGTACATACTATCTAGTATTTTTAAGAGTAGAGATTCAAATATCTCTTCTCTTCCGTAAATTAAACAATGCTATATGTTCGTTCCTCTAATAAACTAAAAAAAAAGTAAAAAAAAACTACAATTAATACTAACTCTTCCAATATTTATATTCTCACCTCCTATTTCATTAAATTTTTCTAAAAGTTGTTACTTCTACATCCTTTATTTTTAAAAAACTATTAACACTCTCTTCTTTTACGCTTTAACCCTTTGCTTGCTTTTTTCTGGATTAGAAACGTCTTAATCAAGAATAATTATAGATTATCCCCAATGAGACGTAATTAACTAACTAACTTCGTAACGCAACTTCGATTGCAATTATTATAAAAGTTCGATAGTTCGTTTCATAAAAGACATTCATACATACATATGTATATAGCCTGATCCCAATTTTGTCTTTACATTCTTAACCCTAGCCCAACATGAAGTGTTTGAAAAAAGAAACAACCTTCAGGCGAATATCTGATCTTTATACTACTGTGTTCACCCATCACAGTGTATACTTAAAAATGAAATTTGTTTTTCAAAATGTCAAATTAATTTATTTGTATGTGGTATACATTGTAATACTCTGTGTTTACTGTAATTTTATACGCCTTTGACGAAACAATTTTAAACAAATTAGAGGTGCAAAAGTTCACATTTCATATTTGATTGATAACACTCACTCACTGTCGTCGCTACTTCAGATTCAGCAACAATTAGCCTCTCAGGTGTTATGTAGCATACTTTTAGGATTATTCCTGCAAAACAAATCATTTAAATACTACTAATCCATGACAGACAGTTGATAATTATTAATTTTGCCATCTGAAATAAATATCATTAATCGATTTCGAAAGATTTATTATAAAAGGGAATTATACAATTTTTAAATATCAGTTATATGGGAAGTCTATAATGCAGCATGTCAAGTTTTCAAAATCCTTAATTGATTTTTTCTAAAGTATGTATAGAGCTGTACCACTGTTGCGCATCACTCTTCTCCCATCATTTTCCGCATCAATGGCGATGTTTTAATTACGAATTACTTCGTTTAACTTAAGAATTTGTTTGGTAACTTTTGCAGCCGCAACGGTTTCCAGACCTCTCCCCCAACACAATGTGTGAGCGCATGTATTTGTTAGATAAGTTCAATGTCTCGTCGACACTCACCAGCAACTTCTGCGTGCCACTTTCGCCAATGTTGCATGCATAGCCAATACGTAACGAATCTTAATTGCTTTTTATATTCTTCGCCAGATCTTTTGCACGCTTCTATTAAAAGTAAAAGTAAGCAAGTAAATGAAAATGGCGAAATGGCAATTAATTCATTTCTTTCCAACAGAAAGAGGCAATGGACCCTAATTCGCTGTTCAAAAGCCAATACTGTCTTTACTGTTGTGGTTGATGATGTATACGTCACCGGCCTCACCAATACATGTTTAGTTTTTCCCGCGTTATCAATAAGTTTCAGCGAGTTTTCATTGCTTGGCAGTTTCGTATTTACTAATGAGAGATTCTAGAGAAAATGTCAAATATGTAACGCTTTGAAGAGACATGTCACTTAAATTGAGTTGTTTTTCGAGAGAAGAAACTTTTTGTTTATGTCGTTAATGAATCGTGTCAACAATGGCGGTCGCAAAGGCGGCAACATTTGACATTCGCAATTTCACAAATGCGTTACAATTCCATTTATTTAGCAATTTATCATCAATTAAAGTGAACGGATGTTAAATTCCGCTTATATACATACTAATTTATTTATGAACTGTCCAACACTCACACGCATTGTTGAAGACGACTTTCTAGCAAAGGGAACTCAATTTTTTAAGAAAAGTGAAGAGATCGCACACAATAAATGAACCCATGCGAATGACTAATTCAAATGAAAATAAATTACATAATGCCGACTACAGACTAGCAATTTAGACTCATTAATAAAAGAGTGTCTTCTTCTTATGTTGGTCAGAGTCTATTCGTCTTATTTTCACATTCAGACACAACAAAAAGTGAAATTAACAATAAGAAAATAAGATTGATTATTTTAGTACCATCCCTTCCTTTTAAAATAAGAAACGGTACTCAATAAGTACGACACCTGACGACCAAACTCGCAGTGATGACAGTCTGTTATTGGTGCTGTTATATTTTATACGTAATATAATTATTTAAAACTGTATTTCCTTACAACAATTAAGTTCAACAACCAATTAAGTATATATTGAAACTAAAATAAAATTTTCAAGGAGAAAATCTGAACAATTATTACTGGAGCCGGTGAAAAGCAGAGAAATGTTTAAAATGCACGTAACCTAGTCCATGTTTAGGTAAAGCCGTTCGATGTCATCGGATGTCAAATTGTTAGATCGTCCCATAAACATATGCTTACTTATACATATCGAATATAAATTGTCACATGAAAAAATTTACGATTCTCGAATACAGAAGATTTTTGAAAAATATGGTAAAATGTGCAAGTCCACACTTAAGCAAGTTTTACACGTACTTAATACACTCTCAGAAATAGTTTTTTCGAATTATTTCAAACTTGTTTAGTTCTTAAACCTTACAACTCTTCTAAGAAAACCTGAAACTGTTTAATCAAGTTTCCGTTATATCTATGGGTTAACTCAAGAGTTAATTACAAAAGGGAACGCGGATTAAGGTGCAGTTTGTCGCTGTTTTGAGAGTGCTTTGAAGAAACTTTTGCACTTAACACAACGACTCTTAGCAACTTAAGATTTCAAAATTGTTTGTCGTTGGAAAAGTTTTCTTTTTTAATAGTTCTGAAATAAAAACACTAATAAGGCCGAACAACTCTGCGTTAATCTCTGCAAAGCAAAGCCTTTAATTCGCTCCCATAAATTTATTTGCGCTTTTATAAACTTTCTCAATGGTTGTTACGAAAATTTAAAGCACCTTCAATTAAACCTTTTCATGGCACTCCCTTTCACAAAGCCAACCGAGGTCAAACTTTTTCTTTAGCACAAAAACACGAAAATGGAAAGGAAATCGTACGCCAGCAAAGGAGAAATAAAAGACGGAAAGATTTATTTTCAGCAGCGCACAAATTGCTCTAAAAATTAATTACATAAATGAGCAACAAAAACAACAAAAGCACTTGAAGCACACAGAAACCGAAATGAGTCGAATGAAAATGGCAGCAAAGCAAAAAAACACACTTCTTAAATTGCGTAAAATATTGGCGTTTTTGTGAGATTTTTAGCTTTCGGTGTGGCTTAAAGCCAACTAGGTCGTCGCACCACTTTGGCTGGCTTCGCCTGCGTACACATGTACATATTCACATATTTATCTACTGGCATAATAGTCTCTTGCTTTTCATGCACTGATTTTTCTCAGGCATTCTCGCTTGAGTTTCACTTAAATACATAGATATGTAAGGTTATGTACTTGCGTGTGTACATTCTTGAGCATTGTAAACATTTAAAAGATCATCAATCATCCAAATGCCGCAGCTCGTTAATTGCCCGCGTGTGTTTGCAAATATTCATTGGGCACCAGCGCTCACACACACAAACACCATTACGTCTAACGAAATAACACTCACACATAAACAGTACAAATAGGTTTCCCACAAAAGTCTATTAGCCCGACATGCCGTGAATTGTGTCCTTTCGCCTTCGTCCTCCGCAAATGTCGTTGACTACTGCATGTTAAAGAGTCAAGTTAATAGCCAAAAAGTTTAAGTGCAGCATTTTTTACATGAGCTCTTGTTTTTTTTATTTCTTTCTCTGTTTTGTGGAACCCGAAAAATCGTTTACGACTGCGCCAAAGTCTGCTGTGACTGAGCAGCCAAGAACAGCGGATGTGTTACGCAAATAACCAAAAGAAATGAGGCCAAACGAAATGATGAAAAAGAAGTGCGAACAACGCTTGTAAATAAAGCTTTCGGTTGTTGCAAGCGAGCTGTCAATTGTGTGTGTGTGCAAATAGTTTCAAAGAGCATAATGCAAGCGTTTTTTTAAGCAAATTCGAAGGATTTATTAACGTACGATTACGTCCTGACTAACGCTGAATTGACTAGTTCCAATGTCAAATAACGAATACAATAAAATAAGTTTTTAATCACTTGAAAAGCTATTTGGTTCTAGATTATTTTTTGTTGATATTCAAATGTACATATTTATACCCGGAAGCCACGAAGTTCATAAGGCCCAGAAGGAAACGTCGGAGACCATGTAAAATTAGCATAGGATAGATTAGCATGACGAACGGAGTTGATTTAGCTATGCCCGTCTGTCTGCCCGTCTAACTGTCTGTCTGTATATACGAGAACTAATCTCCCAGTTTTAGAAATATCTATATGAAATTTTGCACACATCCTTTATTCTCCAAGAAGATACCTATATTCAAAATTTTTGTTATTCCAAAGATTAGTATTTTACAAAGAATTTGTGGAAATTTCAAAGAAAATATTTAAATTTCGACCATTATAGCGAAATTTCCTGCAGGCTCTATAATAAAAATAAAGATCAAAAATATAAATGACTAATAATTAATAATCATTACTGTTATTGTAATTATATATTATAGTAATTATTTTACGATTTTTTAAAAGTCTCCACCCAGCTCTTGTGTCTACTTTTTTCTAGTGATAAATTATGCAAAGTCCCTTGAATAAACTGCCAGCGCCAACAAAGTTACAACACTTTCAGCAATCAGTTGTTAACTAATAGCGTATTCTACTTCTAATTCGTGGAAGTTTCTAAAACGTTGTCAACGTTAAAATTAACTTGAACACACACTAAGCCAAACAGCACGGTACTCACTGCAACAAAGTCATATGTGTACCGACTGTTTACGTGAGTACATAACTAAATACCTACAAGATATCAGTTACGTGTAAATGTGAGTAAAAGAAATGTCATTAAATGGGCAAAACAATTCAAAGTTCATAGCAAATACACTGCTAACAGGCAGACAATCATACATACACATACATATACATACATGCAAAGACCTCGTAGCAATTTGCACGCAATCTTTTCGCAGCTTACACCCACCTGCAAACAGTCCCTTCCAAAAGTATGTGCACCATATAGTACAATCTAAGTAGCCTTGCGGCAGTGAGAAGGTTGCCAGCATATTGGAAATGAAGTTACGCAAGCGTCAACACTGGCACATGAAGTTATAATATTCGCTCACGGCTCTTCTTGCCAAACAGCCACTTGAAAAGTGTGCAGCTTCGGTGCACAAAGGCGTATAAGCAACCCACACGCCACGTGCACTCTGCACCCCTTGTAAGTAGAAACCCTATCCCCGGCCGGCTCTCACACGAGAGGGCAAGCAAAAGGCTACAATTGCCATTGCAGAAAACAGCAAATGTTTGTCGCATTTATACTTTGTAGTGTTATTACATACATTTCCATATATATGGACCCTTCATGTGTATTTGTCAGGTTACCTTTCTATGTGCGTAACCGTGAGCAAAATGCATGCCTGTGCGTCTTCGAGAGAACTCACATTTAAATATGAGTAAGTACATTTGCGTGCATTAAATATTCTGCAGCATATGCATATTTAACGCCAAGTGGGTGTTACACTTTCCAACAACAACGTTTACGTGAGCACAAGTATTTGCCAGTGTATTAAATTTACTTCGAAACTTTCGCATGAAAGTGCGTGGTTGTAAGAGTTTTAGGATATGGAAGGATGTGGTGTCTCAATCAGATATAGGTAAATGATTTTATGATTATATATAATATGTATAAATATACCAGATTTAGCAGCGAAGATTTCTGAATAATAATAATTCCCGGAATGACTTTCTACTATATTTTCCCCAAAAATGCAAACCATATTTTTTGGTTTATAAGTAAGTATCTTAGAAAATTCTGAAATGTCCCAAAACTGTACTCAAAATAAACTCGTAATCATTTATTTAGAGCAATAGTGGACTTAAAACAGTCCAGCAATGGGGTGTATCTGGTTTCTTTTATTATTTCGTAGAAGCGTGGAACTTCTCTATTTCCATTATTCGACAAGAAACCACATGTAATAAAGTTACAATTGTATTAGGGGTTGTGGTCCCGGCGGAGCTACTCCATCTTACACTGCTTCAAAACTAAAATCTGTTATTGTTAATTCATTTACCTCTTTATTCGTAGATATAAAAAAAAAACATTCGCTAAAGAAATTCTCCTATAAGACCCCTATAATATATACCAACTGGAGTAATCGACTACCGATTATATAGACTGAGTAAACAGTTTCTGTTTTCTGGTATATTATGGCTTCAATAACTTGTTATAGTATTAATTAATATCAAATTCAGGCAGCGGATCTCTTACAATATTTGCGAGTATTATTACATAAACAGTAGACACACATTATATATAAATAACTTTATAATGTACATTTTTTGTTTAAATTAGTTTTATGATAAAAAGTGCAGGTTCGCAGAAATCCAGGTGAAAAATTTAGTTTACCTTTGACCTCGATTTTTTTCCACATATCGTAACGAGTATCTTCATTTTAATCATATTTTGGACATATTCACTGACTTTCTGCTTGTTGTACATTTATGTACCTTCACTTTTATTTCCTGTCTAATATGACCAAATCGAATTGCGTAATTTACCAAATTTATCATATTAAATCTGATTGAATGAATATATAGTACATATATAATTTTCTAAACGCTGTATTCTTATAAGTAGACAGTTAACAAGTATGTCCCTTAAAATAGCCAATATTAATCAAATGGTCATGATTATCATTTCGCGAAGTGTTTCTCAAAATTGAGCAATTACTTTAATGTTTTTTGTTAAAAATGTGAAATCGAGTTCAAATAAACTGAGATCAGTAGCAATAGAGCCAACTGCCAACAACTTAAACAATGAGGTATACTTATTTCTACGGACTCGAGAACCTACAGAGCAAATGGCACCGAATGAATACCTTTTTCGAATATTACTACAATCTATTTCTATTTCACTCACCTTTTCAAATATGTACATACATACATATATGCATATTTATTATTGTAATATTTCAGACCACCTGAAAGCGCTGCTTATACACAATAATAATCAACTTTCAATTCAACTTTGCCGCTTTCTGCTTGCTGAGCTTCATGTTTTGTTGACAGAATTAAAGGCAGACACACACACATATATGTATGTATACACGTATGCACTTGCACATATTACTGCTATTAATAAAATATACTTCAATTGCTGCCTTACATGAGCTCTAACCGATAAGCTCCTTCCTTCCCCGCTGCTATTGCCGCATATATGTGGTATATATGCCTGTGTGTAATCACATACTTATATGCGCGGAGCTATCAAGTACTCAACCGCTCACATCAAGGGATTTATTTATTGTCTGTACGTCATATATGTATCTAAGTGCGCTTAAGAATAGCTATAAACTGTCCTAGGAAAGAAATCAAAAAGGCGAAAGGTTGGAGAACGAAGAAAACCGTAAAGTAAAATAGGGCAAAAGAAACGTACAAAGCAAACTGGGAAACATTTAAACGGATATCGTTAAGTAAATAAGGGGACGACAACATTTTCTCTGATCCGTCGCAATTTTCAAGCAATTTCGGGCTTTTATTTCATAACAACGCTGCGCTCGTTAGACAAATGCTTGGGTGGTTATATGTGAGAGAGTGTGCATAGCCATTGTTTGCGCGAGGGTGGCAGCACGCTTGTTTTGCAACTTTAGTGCGCGGCGTTGTGCCGCAACGTCACCTCCTGCTGGGTGAAACGCTAGACAGCAGTCAGCAGTTTAGTTTATATTATGTGCAGATTGTGAGAGCGCTGAGCTTGGGTGCACGTGTGTGTGTGTGGGGATGTGTGAGCGCTGTGACAATAATAAAGTTACGCTTTGTCAACTGTCAGGGAAATATGACTTGCCAATGCGAGGGTCGTCGGAATGCCAAAGCAAGCGCCAGAATGGGAATTAGATTGAATTCTTCTTGTGGTTGTTTTCGTGGCTCTTTAATACGCCGTTACTTATAAATCTGCAGCACCAAACGTTTGCTTTCCATTTAGCAATTGCTGTTCAAATTAAAGTGAACTTGTTTACATAGCTTTCGTGATTTGATGAGGAATCTGAAGGGAGATTTATGGAATTTAATATTGCGTTTGCAAATTTTAGCAGATTACAAGAAGAGCAGTATGTATATACAGTATACTCTCGAAAAGTAAATCGATTGGTATTTTGGGTAATTTACTTTTTCGAATAATTTACTTTTTCAAATATATACATAAATTATCTGTTTTTTATAATATTAAATGCATTTTTAAACTTAAAAAATTCATTCATTTATTTGCTTCAATAAAACATATGGATTTACATGAAAAACATATGTATTTATTATGAAGAGAAAAAATTTTTGAATATTCTTTTGTTTTTTTTCTTTTGCAATATATTTTCTGACCATTTACATATGTACATATCTCAAAGTTTATTTACTAAACAGACGCGATAAACAAGAGAGTAAGTGTTTTTGCAACATCGTAAAAAACGCTGCTTGCTTCGTTTCGAATTTTTTATCACATTCTCTGAAAAGTAAATTAAAAAATTTACTTTTTCGAGGTGCATGTGTAATCTTAACGGTGATTTACTTTTCCGCGATTATTTACTTTCTGAGAATTTACTTTTCGAGAGTATATATATATAATTGCGATGTGTTGACCTTTTGAAATAATTATTTCAAAGGCACGTTCAAATTTTATTCCACCCAAGTAATTTTTGGTTACTCAGGGGTGAAGACAATAGTAATAAATGACTTAAGCTTATGACTAATTCTTGACGTAGCCACTTTACTTTCTACTAGAAACTCTATCCCTATACAAACGGGTCTTATCATTCTTCCGTCGAAATAAAAGCTTGCAATAGAAACATAATTATTCATGTAATAAGTTCTTTAAAAGATTTAAATAATTGTCAAAAGATTTTGCTATCAACGAAAATAATTCATAAATTCCAAACAATAGTATAACGAGTGTTTAAGTGACCTCGTAACCGAAAGTTTGAAGTTTTTACATTGGATATATGGGAGCTAATTGGAGTATTGACCCGATTATATGCACTCAAAGCCACTCTGTTATTAGCAAGGCTAAGTATTGACCCAATTTCACTCATTTTTAATAGGTTGGGTTATATTAATCTGGTAGGCCAGGTTGACCAGTTTTGGTCCTTGGTGATACCAGATGGTGTTCAGTTGCTAGGTCCAAGAGGAGTCGTCATCCTTTAGGATGCCTGCTCTTGACACGAATTTTAACAGAATCTGCAGCTTCACAATCTCCACCTCCAGCGCGGGCGTGTGTTCTCACCAAACAGTGATCAATTAATAAAAATGCACATTATTTTCGGCAAAATTTTCTCTCCGTATTTCATTAATATATCTCACATTTTAATCGACATTTGCGATAAAAAGTCAGGACAATCACTATAGTGCTTATATACGCTTTTAGAAACTTGAAAGGTTATAGTCTGTTTTTACAATTTTTATACGTGCATGAATAAGCATGAGTGACCCTTAGATATGCCATAACCTAAGGGTCACTCATGCTTAACCGTAAAGAGAAAATACCATATGGAGTTTTAGTACCTTTCAATATTACCGTTATACGAGAAGTAGGCGTGCTTATCATTTGATTTCACCCATTTTCATAGCATATGAATAGAAATGGCAGAAACCTTTAGTTTAGTTGTAATTGTTTTAGTGGTTTATGAAATATATTTTTCTCATATATTTTTTTATCCTCAGAAATATTTCGAAATATTTTTTCTGTTTCCTAACATCAATATTAATTGCGATCAACAAATACGTACAAGAAATTGCACAATTCTTTAAATACTTCCATCTTCAACATGTCCCGACAGATCTGTCACCATCTATTTTATAATAACTTAACTTTCTCGAACTTATTTGCCAAAAAATTACATCAGCGCAGCAATAAACTAGTGACTCAATAATGTCATGCACTCAGAGTCAATTGAGTCAAGTCAATTTTAGTTTTGCTTCATAAAATATTTAAAAAAGTATATATTATATAAGTGAGTATCTAAATAACTTTCTACAAATGGAACTGCACAAGTTGATATCACAACGAGGTCAGTCAGTCGAAATCTATTACATTCTTTATTCATGACATACGAAATGGTAGTCAAGTAACTGTTATAATGGTAACAAAAAACGCCGACCATACTACCAGTTCGTTTTTAGTGACTACAACAATAACAGCAAATTCATGGCACAGCATTCACAAGGACACAGTCAAAAATGCAGGATGTAATTTTAGGAGCACAAGCGCTTATTCATAGCGTATATATAAGTTTGAGTACATATACTTCTAAAATATATGCATAAGTTCAAATGAACGTAGATAGAATTTTGGAATGAAATATCTTACTTGAATTTACAAATTTTTATTATAAGAATCTTCGGAGTTTATTGCTAAGGACATCCAGACGCCGTTAAATCACTAAGCTTTTAAGTTTCCTAAACGTGGATCAATGGAATTTGTTTGATGAATTCCAATACTAATCATTACATCGAATACTTTCTACTAGCTAGTCTGAGCCTTTAAGCTCACTTTCTAGAAAGCATGGGCTATATCGAATTCCAAAATTTTAATATTCCATTTTCTTAATTTGAGGCTCAGGTGAAAAGCCTCAAGACCAAGAAATCAAGTTCTACTGCCACCCAAAATTAATTTCGTCTAGAATATAGTAGAATTCAACGACGAAATTAGCCAATTTGTGCCATTACTACAGGGATGATCTAGCGTATAGCCACTTAGTACCTAGTGCACAGACTAAAGTGTAAAAGAGTAAATAAAATCCAAATTAGCGTTTGCACATATTTAAGAGAGAGAGAGAGAGAGAGAAAGAAAAAGCACTGTTAGGAAAGAGGATAATCAGATTGCGGAGGAGTAAGAAGATGAGTCGAAAAGAGACCGAAGTTAATTTGTATTGCCACACTCTGAAGCATATTTCCGGCATTCTCGGCATGCGAGGTTACCACTACCACTACATTGTGTACCATTAAGCTAACGAACTCGCTTTCGTGTCAGCGTATGCGTGTGTTTGCCTGCAGTTGAAAAGGGATTGTGTGGGCATGGCGCCCCACAAACTACTCACGTCAAGCCAATTATTTTTTATTCGTATGCCCATAAGTATGTGTGTTTATAAGAACGTAGGTAGGTAGTGAAAGGACAATGCCAGGAGGATAAACAAATTAAAATTAAAGTGGCATTTCATTTCCGTTGCAGATAGCCTTTACCTGGCCCTCGAAGAACTTCATTTGTGTTATTTTAGGAACGCTTGTACGCTCACTCGCTTCTTTCTCAATATATGAATATTTCATGCACAATTTTGCAGTTGTCTGTATAAAAATATTTCACTGAAATTCACGAGTCACTTGCAAGCAACCCAAAAGCTTTTTGTGGGTACATTGGCCAGATGTTGCTCAGAGTTTCTCTAAATGGTATTTTGAAGGAAGGTAAAACTTTTATATGTGCCACAAGCAGAGAATACATATATAACATATAAGCGCATATATGTACAGTCTCACCAAATATATTATGCGCACATAAATTATATAACGCCGGAAATTATTCGTGAGCCACCCTGTGGCTGCTGTCACTAATTGATTTCCAGGAAACTTGTCACAAGCGTAGCAAAAATTCATTTTAGCCCCAAGGAAATTCCCGCATGTCTGCGTTTACACGTATGCAAGTTTATATGTGCATGCACTACTCGCTCGAGCGCCTTCACGTATGCTTTTTAGAATTCGCACCCTTTGATTATGGATGCAAGGTCCTCCTCTCACTTCTGCTGAAATATTTTTTAGCGAATGATTTAAATATTTTATGTTGGCATTTCTGCTAATTAAATTGACACGAAACGTTCTAACACGTGCGGGCACGAAGGCTGCAGCGACTTTTTGAGATGGCTTGCTCAAATACCTTAATGTTCTGCATGGAAGGAACATCTGAACCCAGCAAAGATGTGTAAGATATCACATTTCGTCTAAACTTTGTCGAAACTAGTTCAATAGAACTGCCTCGTCAAGAACCCCTTAAAGTAGAGGAATAATTTTTAGATTATATTTTTCTTGAATTTAATTTAACACATCTTATTAGGTTTTTGTTCTAACAAGTTCACTTTATTTCTATATTTTTCGGCACTTATTATCAGTCACTGAATATATTGAGTGTTTTATGACTAGTACTAAACTAGTCATTAGTGCGCAATAAACTTATTAGCTTTGTGCAAGCAGGAAGGCACATAACTACATGTGTGACCATACAAGAATGTGAGGTTAGGAAATTTTAATGAATTTACTTTGGCATAGTTACGTGAGCTCAATTCACAAAGGTGGTTGCGGCCAATTTTACTTTTTGTTCAATTTTTTGTCTGCAATACCTTCGAGGGTGTTCATAAAGTTATAGTGAAATTGTTATGTGTTTCTGGGTCAATTACCCAGTGGGGTGTGTATGCAATTTGATAGCTGAAATTTTGCAAATATATCGGCATTAGTTTAAAATAATTTCCCTGATAATATCTATATATGTATATATGTATAAAACATGAGAACCTTATGATAATATTTAATGTATTTTCTGCACGTTTAAGGTTGCTGCTTAATATAGTTGAAAGTAGTATTATTATTAAACCCGAGCAGAAGGCATTAAAAATATTAAAAAATGTTTACAAATTTTTCTTGATAATTGGATTCGCAGTCGCTGCCTTAAATAGCTCACATCTTTTATACTACTGTAAAACCAAAATAAAGTTATCGTTGAGCTAAGAGCCCATAAGTTCACCCTCATCGACAAATAAAACTGCAAAATATTGCCTCAGACACACAAACCATATCGTCAGCTGAACCAAACATGTCCATTTACTTAAATATCTGAAAAGCATTATCTGCGCCCTTAATGTCAAATAGCGAACGCTCGTATAACGCCTACGGGCTGTTAGTGAAAAAGGAGATACGCGCCGCACTGAATATTGCAAAGTCACCAAAAGCGATACAAGCGAAACGACAACAATTCAATATACGAATACACGCTAATGTGCATATGTGTGTATATATTTATATATGTATATGCAGTCTCAGAGTAATCGTCATCAGTGCTCGAACTAAGCTTCTTATTGCTGTATCGATTGTTTTCTATACTTTCGTGCTGTCATAGCGAAGATATGGGTGCCCCTTGCACAACCACACATGTATGTGTTTATCTACATTCACATACACATACATTACATACTATAAAAATGATGAATTCGAATTGCCCAAACAAACAAAAAACATTGACATTTAGGGACCATGACGATACGGATATCCATGGGAGTATGAGGTATATAAAGTGGCATCATAAGTAGTATGATAATAAATAGTTGATAGCGAATGGAAATGGAAGCAGCAGTGGTAGGAAGTAACTTTCATACACACGTATCTGTCTAAATGCTTCTCAACGCACATTTATAAATATCCCATTCATAACCTCAAACTCTCCTTCCCCGACGGTCGAAAGTGAATGACACAAAAACAGCACTAAATTATGCTGATGGAATCGCCCACTTTCATGCCAATGCCCACACACGCAAACTTACGTCGGCTTGCAATGTGACAGCGTCGAAAACACAGTGCGCAGAAATGATTTGTAAGCAAGTAAATGTGCAGAAAGAATATTGATATTAAGATTCGGACCAATTTTGTTTCTCATCAGTATCTCAACTGTAGGGTATTGGTGATCTCAATGAAAAGCGCATTTTCGTCTACAATGAAATAACAATGTTTTGCAGCTCAACTTATAGGCCATTTTGTAAAGATTCTTACACTTGCGCTGGTATTGACTTCAAATGCCCCACAGACAAGGTCCCTTAATTGATATCAACAATGAAAAATGGAAATTTTAATATAATTCTTCTGCCAAAGTTATTCTTAAACACAACCACCAAACTTAAACTTGGATTCCAAATTTATTGCTATTCTCCAATTTTATTATTTTTGCACCCAAAATAGTTATTCACAAAGAAGATGACATCGATAATCATGTTTAATAGTATCATATTCAAGTCACTACATTCAAAATTATAAATTCCCCAAAGGATCAGTTGGAAAATTATGGCCATGAAATCTATCAAAAGTTGGAAAACAGTATCGATACAAGAACCCTGATTGACTAATTCTATATTCAATCGCAGATAATCGTATATTTAATTTCCAGGGTTTTCGAATAAAAATGAAAATATGTTAAGATACCTTTCGAGTCCAAAAAGTTTTGTTTATTAAGAAACAATTTTTATTAACCTCATTTCATATATGTACATTGTGTGGTCCATTTACCACTGCGCTGTTTAATGTCTGGACCATATACGACAAATCTGGATAATGATGCTAGAGATATGAATTGGTCCACTACAGAGCAATTGGTACAGTAATCATCATATCATACAAACTTTTTGCACGTTACGTTCAATGAAATATACTTTTATTTGTAGTATGTACACAGAAGTACAAATATGTATGTCCGCAACTCGCCAATTTACGTGAGCACTTTGCCAAAAGTTATTTTTTTTTTGTTTAAATTTTTTAATAGGGATATACTCGTATAGCGAAAGAAGCTGAGAAAATTATAAATCCTTACTTCAGTATTCCAGATAAGAAGAAATTTATTGAAACTTCACAGTAGATTCATAAAGCAGTCGAAAAGTTCATAAAATAAAATCCTAAAAAAATCAAAGAAAAAATAACAAGAAACCAGTCAAAAGTACAAATCGAAATGTCGTTTTACATCTTATGAATGACTCCAACGACTTCCACATGTACAAATGAAACCGTACATAAGGACATAACGCCCACCACCCGTACAAAGTCACATTTACAAATTACCTAACACTGCATTGAAATGTTATTTATAGTTTAGCAATTGCTATGCCAGCAGTCCTTGCGGCAACAAAGCACTGCCAATGTCAGCAACATGTTGCGCAACATTTCCTTACGAACTATTTCTCCCGCTCAACCAAAGCAAAAGTTCTCTTTGCAACAACAAATCGTTACTCACGCACACATATTTATGATGACTAGAGCTTATAGTCAATGCCGCCATTGTGAGCAAATTAGTGTCATTCGCATTTATTCGTTTGCATTTATCGTCGTTAACACATGCCAAAGTCTTACGATTACGATTTACAAATCTGTGCGAACTCGTCCTTTACTATTTCCGCTTTCTCCCTCAGTTGTTTATATAAATAACTTTCAAAATCGCATGTGTTCGTATTATTTGCTCTACAACTTTATTCCTCTCACGTTCTCTTTCGTCCTTTCGCCAAGCATGCCTCACTTTTGAGCATTTACTTAAGTATATTCATAGATTTCGAAATCAAAACGTTTAAGTATACATACATCACGCTATTAACTTCAAATGACATGTCAATTGTAGCAAAGTTATTTAACAAATTAGATTTTTGTGTTTGTATTAGAACATACTGAGCATATTCCGAGTATAGAAGCGTGTAGAGTTACCAAGCGAACATGAAATCAGTTAAGAGAAGTATTGAAGCTATAAACCTAGTCTTCGTATTTAATAGAGATCGACTGTCATAATCAAAGACGTTTTCAACGTTTAATGTTTCAGAAAGATTTTTGATCGAAAATCGGTGCCAATTTCAAATAAATTTTGCTTAGTAGTTTAAGATAATTGATCAAACATAAACATATTTTTATGCAAAGTTACATAGATCCGCTTTCTCATTTCCAATAGAGACCTTTTATATTTTTTTGTCAAAAATTAACGGATTGTTGCAGGGAGGTACTGCTTCACCTCTCCAATTTTTGGTGAATGTTTTTTAATTAACTTTATCACTTCACATCGCAACATTTTTCACTGATTTGAGATATTCGAATTGATCCTAGACTATTTTGTTTGTTTGTTTTGTTATAATTGTTTGCTTTATTTGGTAGAATTTAACTGGAATTAGTTTGAACTTTTCAACGTGGATGTAAGTTGAGTTGCGTAGTATCCAGGTACTAAATATAATTGAAAGGTATACGAGTATGCCTATATATATTTAATAATAAACATCTACTTATGTACATACTATACATCTTTCATGCATAACAACAAAAGTGTACTGGTATTGTTATGTACTATATTCATTATATATACATATACATATATACTATTGCCATTATTAGTACCAATATAATTAATTATGTAAACCATTTCATGTATAGTATATATGTATATATATATATATATATTTAGGTATATGTACACATTTACAATGTTGAATGTTGTGCTTGAAGGCAAGTCGATTACTTTTCCATGTTTGCAGCACTCGCCAATTCACCAATCGTAGGGAAGCCAGTCGTATCCATTATCTCTGAGTATTTGAACAACATTAATTAACTTATAAACGCAAAGCAGGTCAACAAAATGTGGACGAAGCGAAGTAATTGGCAGTCGGCCGTACTGTAAATGAGTCCACTAAATATTCCCATATACAAACATATAATGATATGTAACTATGTATTAGCATAAAAAGCCTATATGACTTTAAATACAGAGAAATAAGGAACATACCTACATTAAATTACGAATGCTGAGATAGCCAAATAGAAAATAACCCATATTAACTATTTATGAAACTAATTATAATAACATAAAATTGTATATTCTTATTTACGCAAATGTATTTATTTGACGTGATGACGTTATCGGCTCACGATGACGAATTTCGCTACTATACTATACTATATAGTACCATACTTGGAAATAAGATAAATTCTTAAAATTCTAAATCTTCACGAGCTATTTTAGTTTTGTTTAACTCAGATTGCCTCTAAATGTCAATCTCGCAATTTTTTTAATGTGGTTCAATCAAAAACCAATTTAATTTCCAAATTTGCTAGTAGTTTGAACTCCACTAAAAAACAAATACTTCATCCTTTCGTAATTCGAAAGGATATAATTTTATCGAAAGTCATTTATTGTTTTTCAAAATATTCTCCATTAAAATCTATATACTTTTGCATGCGTTTTTCGAAGAGCCGCACAAATTGAAAGTTTGTTAACTCAAAAATGCAATTTGTGATGAGTGACTCGTCTTTGGTGATTGGTTTTCCTAATTTCTTGAAAGACAACTGCCAAACAAATGAATTGTTCTAGTGGTACGGTTGAGACATGTATGTCCAGTTGTTCCAAAAAACGGGCAAACATTTGCTTGGAAGTGCTGCGTGCGTTAACTTTTGTTGGATTCGGCTCAGCTTGAAATACCCGCACAGTCGTCAGCTTTTCCTGTTTCGACGCACCGCTATCTTAAAGTGTACGGTGAAAACGTAATTCATAATATTGGCACAATGGAATGGATTTTATAGCTTTACTTCCCATACTTAACCCATATATCTAATAGAACGATTTTCGATCTTTGGTATATAACGGTAGCTGGGTTTGATTCTTGCAAGTTGTAAGGTTTCAAGAGTATAAAATTTTAGCTTACACCCAAACTTAGCTCTTTCTTTCTTGTAAATCGTATTTAATAGGTTCTATTACCTCCTTAACATTATTTATACTTGTACTATGTTGCATTCCTTTGTTTCTTTCTGATAAATTGATACATTTGTACTTAAAAAAAATCACTTAATTCACATCTGCAGACCATAGCAGCCATAGACTGATAACCATAATTGGAATAATATACTTATACGTATGTATATACTCTTGTATAAACAGTCGTTGACATACAGATGCGAAATGGCCGCCGTTCAGTATGGGTTCTCGCCATTCTACGAGAACTATGCAGCTACTAACCAATTATTTTAATTAAACTGGTATGAGTCAATGCTATGGCGCAGAGTTACTCGGAAATAAGTGGCTAACCCAGTGGAAAAAGAATACTCTGCAGTTAGTGTTTACTATCTTTCATATAACCAGTTTTAATACGGAACCTCCGGCGAAAGCAGCAGTTTTTAAAAAAGGATTTCTTTCGTAGAGGCCAAAGCCCCTAAGATCGATACTGCTTAAGTATACGGATTAATAGTCTTTCTGAAGGCCTCACTCGTCTTGAACCCCTTGTATAAATATCAAAGGTTATTAACAATACTATATAACTAAAAACGTAGAATACGCGCGATGATCATCTTCGGGGCGGTACTGTTATCCCAAATTTAGTTTAATTAAGGCTTTTGATGATGTTTTGTTAGATTTTTAATCTTTCCGACAAATATATTATTTTTCTAACTAACCGTTATATCTTTTCAACAGAACCTCGTTTCCTTTTGCACCTTACACCTCGCCAAAAGTATACGGTCAGAGAGCGCGCTTAAATGATGCCCGAAATTGACCGTGACGCTGTTGCTGAAATGGTAAGCGGAGCGCATGCGCCTATATTCAGCACCGCCGCACTACTCGCCAAAGAACAGCAAAAGTACAAGTCACACGCCCGCCTACAGGCAACACTAGCCGAGCAGGAGCACTTAAATATGGCCGCCGCCAGTTCATATGTGTACCAGAGTCCATTGACCATACCACCACATGGTCTGCCGCAATATAATAATTTCAACATGAATAATAATCAAATTGGCGCATTAAATCACAATATGGCAGCGCAGCATTTAGCGGCGAACCACGCTTGCATAAGCCCCAGCAACAAAGAAAAGCTTTCAAATTTGCTAAAAGTGCTTGAACCCGAGCAACGCATTACTGGAAATTTCCTACAGAAGACGCTTGAAGCGGGACCACGCTCCTTGACTGGCAACTGTCCCACGAATGGTGGTAGTAATATGGCCTCTTTGGAAACAGCATGCTTGTCGGCACCTCCCCTCCAGACACCGCTGTCTCCGCCACCACCACCACCGCCACGCGCTAAAACACCACATCCCCGACGCTTGGAACCAACTGCGGTACCGTCGTTAAAACCCTCCAAAACTCATAATGATCTCGAAATTAAAACTAGCGATAATGTCACAGAAAGCTGGCACCCACATGTTTATGCGCGTCCACCAATGCGGCCAACACCACATGCAATAGCTGATATCCTCGGTTGGCGGGCACTTGCCTCGCCGAATCAGCAGCGCACTTTTGTCCCCAGCAATGTCAGTATCAACAACATTGTTCCTCAACGCGACGCAATGGACGAGTCATCCAATTCTTCATCAAACGCAGCTGTATCGCTTCCCCCAGTGCCGGCTAAGTCGCCTAAAAGTATACTACGTAATTTTCACCAACAATTTTCCCAACAACCGCAGTCACCGTTAAGAGAACCGGCGCATATGCGTAGCACATCGGTGAGCGAGGCCAGTGAAGATGATGCAAGTGGCAGTATAATGGATCAGCCTTTGGACCTTTGTGTGCCAAAGAAGCCGCGAGAATTGAGTTCTCCACCACCACATGAGAAACAAACAAAGATTCTTATCAAAGCCGGAAGCAGCAAGAAAGGTAAGTGCGAGCTTGTAACATCCATAACTGTTTTTGTAGTGTGGCTTAAAAATCACTTAATGGTACTTACAATTTGAAGAAAATAGGAATAACTTTGTATATTGGAAATTGTAAAAAGTGGCAGTTTAACAAACCTGATTTAGAATTGGAGGGAAATAAATATTACCAAATTAAGACCTGAACAAAGTCCAGTTCATGCTCTTTAACATTCAGTAGAAAAATCTAATTTACTTTACTTTAAATTATAGTATAATTTCGTCCAAGATAAGGTTCGGTTATATGAA
This sequence comes from Bactrocera dorsalis, assembly GCF_023373825.1. Taxonomy (NCBI): domain Eukaryota; kingdom Metazoa; phylum Arthropoda; class Insecta; order Diptera; family Tephritidae; genus Bactrocera; species Bactrocera dorsalis. Next base: position 48,706,264 of record NC_064304.1, on the reverse strand, counting down.
CAATCCTTACAGGGATTTCACTTGGACAACTTGTAACGACGGTCCGTTGTGTTGCCTAGACCACCTATAAAATTTATAAAGTAGCTCGCAAACCGATGAAGTGCTTTGACGCGATCACAATTTTACTGCGGCAGCTAATTTCAGTTTCAGCTATGTCTCCTGGTTCACCGAAGGTATGACCTCCGAGTTTTTGCAATCTAAGTCTTGCAAAAGCTGAACAAAAGAGAAGAAAGTGCCTGGATGTTTCCACATCCCCGTCTTCAACTCAAGTTTGACAATTTGCGTACGGCTGGACGACATAAATGCCTATTGAACAATGACCAGTAAAACTCCTACGATTGCGGAAGGATGAACCTTAATGAGGGCAAGTAGTTCAGTAGTAGCGTAGGAGTTCTACCCTTAGTTAAAATGATGTCGCAGAAGCTGATCGTTGAAGAACGACTTCTAAGCACACGCGAAGTCCTTTGGTCCAGTACCAACTCGTTCCCATTACAATATGAACGGCTTAAGGGTGCCCCTGTTCTTAGATCATTGGCTTTGTAGTTTGCAGCTATTTTGCTATGACCAAGCACCCAAACGAGTTTGATAATGAAGTAAATTAATAATAATATCTAGTGAAGATAAATCCTTCTTGACTACCTTTGAGCTCAACTAAGCTGCACTTCGGAACAACAAATCAATTGCTACCTTAATACTTACCACTTACGCCTTAAACACACCACCTGAATTCAGTAGCCTAAAGCTAAATTTAGCGTAGAGCTAGATTAGAAGACGTGTTCTCCAACCTGCTCTACCAGTTTCTACCCATCTGTAGAAATATTCACTGCTCCTCTTCTCCAGCGACTTCCACCGTTCATATATCTCTCTATAGCAGTCTAGGGCAAAGGATGCCTTCTTTTCCGCCTTCTCATACGCAATGTAAATTTTACATTTTTATACTCTTGCAACTAGTTGCTACAGAGTATTATAGTTTTGTTCACCTAACGGTTGTACGTATCACCTAAAACTAAACGAGATAGATATAGGGTTATATATATAAATGATCAGGATGACGAGAAAAGTTGAAATCCGATTGACTGTCTGTCTGTCCGTCCGTCCGTGCAAGCTGAAACTTCAGTAAAAATTGAGATATCTTGATGAAACTTGGTAAGCAGGTTCCTTAGTAAAAAAAAAACAAGTTCTAGATGAGCGTAAGTGAACCACTGCCACGTCCACAAATCGCTATTAACCGAAAACATATAAAGTGCCATAACTAAGCACTAAATTAAGGTATAAAACTGTAATTTGCACAGGACTTTTGTTCGAAAATGTCGATCAATGTGTGAGATACGCAATAGAAATTCAGATAGAATCCTTTTCCTGCAGTAGTAATTCTATTTATCGAAAATGGGTAGAATCGGGTCAATACTTCTCTGAGCCCCCATAACTAAATATAAAGATATATTGACCAATATTTGAGTTATCTCCATGAAAATTTCAGAAAGTATTATTATATCATTGTGCCTAAAATAAATACAACTTCACCTAGCCCCCATATAACCATTACCAGGATTGTTGAACATCCGGCTGTATTAAATGTAAATATGTAAATATTTATGTATATACATAAGTCAGTGTATAAGTAATATATGGTGTATGTATATATAAAATTGCTAAGATCCCGATCCTCTGCTTGAGGTTTTACATCTTAAGGTATTTCCCTGGCTTTGATTCCAGTAATTTACAAGAGTATAAAATGTTTCTTGGATACATTTATAGAATAACGAACTTTTTTCATATTCAAATTACACTGTGCTGTTTTTATTTAAGTGTTTGTTTGCAACGAAAAATATTTATGAATAAATTTCCGAATCACCTGAGCATTTAAATAGAATTGAGTTGTGCGCATTTACGACGTGTCTTGTTGTTATATATAAATAAAACCGCAATGATTCACATCCGCTATTGGAAAGGAAAACAAGTATTAGTATACGTGAATATTTAGACTCCTATTGCTTGTTGACTTGAAAGTTGCTGAATTTTCATTATATAATTACCGTTTTACATTTTAAACACTTTATCGCGTTTAATTCCACTTGCTTGCTTAGGTAAGTATCACATTAGCACATTCATTACTTCGCATTCAAAGTGGGGGGCGCAAAAAGTGGAAGTTGTGCCACTGTTAAATGCACCACAATGCTTATCTATGTGCATTAATGCATTTGCAATTAATCACTGCATTTTAATTTTACATACCAACAACCTGGTATAATTATACAAGTGAATATTGAAATTAACTCTCATAAATCAATTGGAAATTGATTATTTAAACGAATGTTGATTTATCTATGTATTTAGAAACTTTTTTAAATAAACATTTCAAAATGGATACCTAGGTATACCTTCTTCAAACAATTATTATTTTTTTCTTGTTTTGAAAACAATGTAATCTAAATGATGTACGAAGGCGGTTGATATGCACAGCAGGCATAAATACTTTCAAGGTTACATCCCATATCTTTCATTCAAGATAGCACAGTTCGGATTGTTGCTTTATTAGTAATATAAAAATAGTTATTTTCGACTTATTTATACTCATTTTAATATTTATAATTTTTCAATGGACAATAATCTGCCATCATAAGGCAACTATTAAGAAAAACGCAGCAAAGACTCAAAAGGAAAAATTCCATAACGTCAAAAACTATAAGTACTTCGAAGTACTCTAAAAAACACGGTCATATAGCTGATGTGGTTAAGCTCCTTATTTTATATGCGAACGAGATACCGGAAAGTCGTATTTCCGAAAGTCCTGAAGAATTTTCTAATCATTTTCTTGAATTGCATAAAAAACGTGCAAAATTATTTGTTGTAAAGGGGGATCTATTTTGAAGATCGCTACTTTTTTTAAAGAAAAAACACAGAAACATCAAATTTAATGGAGTTTATTACTATTCGAAAGAACACTCTTTGGCATTTATTTTATGAAGATTATCTCTTTCAAATGTTGGCCGCGGCTACGTTTTAGATGGTCCATCCATTGAGTCTAATCTTCGATGACTCGTTCGAGCATTTCGACTGATAATTAGTGAAAGACACACGTGATGTTTTGCTTCAAGGCCTGAATCGAAGCGGGATTGTTCGCATAGACTTTGGACTCTACATAACCCCACAGGAAACAGTTTAACTTTAACTTTGTACCTCTAGTTGGGTCATCCGTTAAAAGAAAATGAAGAATTACACCTAAAATTTGTTACCTTCCTATTTTGAAGTAAATGATGTTATATTCAAATAAATCACGTATATTTATTGTATTTTTACTTATTTTATTGAACCCTATGTTAAACTTAAACTCTAATAGTAAAAATTGTGTTTAAAATTTATTTTTGTTTTGAAGATTTTAACAAAAACATGTGGAATCAACGGTTTTAGTGCGACAACTAATTAGAAACGAAAATATTTTATCAACAAAAAAAAAATTATATTACAAAATCTTGCCCACTTTCAGTTACTATTTTGTTGGTTATCTATTCTATATCTATTATTGCTTCATATCGATTCCACAGCGCACCAATGGTGTAGCTTGCCATATCGCTCTAATATCATCACAAAGAACATCCATATTTGGGATATTTTTGGTTCATATGGCTCTTTTAATATCACACAGAGATGTTTTATAGGGTTTAAGTCTGGGCTGGACGATTCCCACTCCAAAACATTGATAAAATTTTCATGAAAAAACCGTGTGTGTCAACTTAGACGGATGCTTTGATTTGTTATCTTCCCTATAAAATGCAAATTTTCCTCAGACCATGGCAATTTGACATTTTTTAGAATGTGGACGTATTTCTCCTTGTGTAAAATTCCATTATTCTTATGGAGTAGACCTCCACCATACTCAACTACGCGTGGAACATGGCGAGGATCAAATTCTTCAACAATTGAACGGCGAACATACCTTCGACCATCAGGACCTAAGCGATTAATTTTGGTTACATTGTTCCAAATGACATACTTCTGTTGATTTGTTGTCTTAGACCAATAAGAGTTGACAAAGTCTACGCGTCTTTCTACGAATTTTAGAAGTGGGTTCCTGCGTGCTGTCCTGCGGTGAAGTCTAGATTCGACCAAACGTCGCACATAGGAGCATTTGGTCTCAAAAACCGGACAAAATTATTTAAAGTAATTTTATGAATAAAAATGTAGAATTAAATATAATAATGCAATATGTTAAAATAAAACAAGTAAGGAAGGACTAAGTTTGGGTGCAACCGAACATTTTATTAGGTCTACAACTTTGCTTCCGCCGTTTTTTTTTTGTAAATTTAAGGCTTTATTGTATAAAAACGGTCCAGAAATCTTTTCCCTTATTCCCTCAAAAAGCAATGCTTAATTAACACACGAAATGCTTTGTGATCCATTTTTTTGTAAATTAACACAAGTTGCTTTGCAAAAATTCTATATTTTTTCAATACCTTATAAAAATCATGTAGATGGTAGTAGTAGAGTAATAGTATTATCTATGTATGTGGCAGCCTCAGTAAAGCGTGGACGGGTCCTCAGCCGCACTCTTCTTGGAATTAAAAAAGAAAAGCAAAATTTCCCGCAAATGTCGAGAATTCGGCTCAAAAAGTGACAATTTCAGTTGAGAATACGTTTGGGATGCAAACAGATCTCTATAAATATTTTATTGGGTTAATGTTGACACAAATGTCCAAGATCGATATAAAACGTTTTAATCGACCAGTGCTTGACCCTAGAGACATATATTGGAAAACGGTGGAAGTAAAGTTGTAGACCTAATGTATTGAATCTATTTGAGAAGGGGGTAGTGCCGACCAGATTTTAAAAAAATATTCCCTCGTTTTCATTTAGGTACCCTATATACAATCAGCAATCATATGGAGCAAAGTCAAGAGGATGTCCAAAAATCTTGGTAATAGTTATACGAGGTTTGACAATTAAGTAATGAGACTGATTTTATTGCTGCGCTTGTGGTAAACTTGTGTCCTTGAAATTCTCTTTCTCTTTTTCCGGCATCCCTCCTCTCTCCATTGATATATGTACCATCGCTCTAGCTTGTTTAGGTCACCTGCTGCGTCAAGTTGAGTAGACGTGTGTTTGTGTGCTCGTCACGAAAATGGAAAAACGAAATCAAAAGCAACGCGTCGCCATAAAACTTTGCTCCAGATTGGGCAAAACAGCTTTGGAAACGTACGTTTAAATTGTAAGACTGTATGGTTATAGTGCTCTTAGACGTGCCCAGGTCTGGTTGTCTCCGCGCGCCCCCCGCCCGAAAAAAGCTCGCATGAGCAAGTCGAAGGTGAAAACGATGATTATTGCCTTTTTTGATAGCCGTGGAATCGTCTACAAAGAATTCCTTCCACCGGGGAAAACTGTGAATCAAGTCTACTATTGCCGAGTACTCGAAAGATTGCGAAAACGAGTCAACAGGGTGCGCCCGGACATCGTCCGTAACTGGATCCTGCATCACGACAACGCGCCTTGCTACACCGCCCTCAGCGTGTCCCAGTATTTGGGCTCTAAAGGGATCGCCGTGTTGCAACAGCCGCCTTATTCGCCCGACATGTCACCCTGTGACTTTTTTGTTTCCTAAAAAAAAATCGGTGGTCAAAGGAACCCATTTTGAGTCGATTAGGGACATCCAGGCGGTCGTGACGAGGGTATCGCGGACATCCCAGTCGAAGAGTTCCAGAAAACGCGCTGGAATCGCTGTATAGCTGCCCAAGGGGACTACTTTGAAGGGAATGGCAGAGTTGTAGAATAATTTTCAAACATACGGTTTTTATGGAATCAGTCTCATTACTTAATTGTCATACCTCGTATAGGTGGAGAGTTGTGTTGGAGGGGTCCACTTTTCGCGCAATTGTATCTATTTTAGGCGCAAAGATATACTGTTATGAATAAAAAAAGTCAAAAAAGTCTTGCGGTATTTTCGCTAGTTGGCGCTGAAAGCGCGTAGTTCTAGTTTTATTCGTCGCATCGGGTCATTCTATACCTTTTTGGAAAGCTCATTTCACGTGCTAACACGTGTTTGATTGATTGTCGTTTCTTTTAAGTCGTTCGAGAGTTATAGCGTCGCAAACATGGAGCAAAATAAAGAGAAAATACGGCATATTTTACAGTACTACTACGATAAAGGCAAAAATGCATCTCAAGCCGCCAATAAAATTTGTGCAGTTTATGGACCCGATACAGTTTCCATTTCCACCGCACAACGATGGTTTCAACGTTTTCGTTCTGGTGTAGAGGTGGTCGAAGATGCGCCACGCTCCGGTAGGCCTGTCGTTGAAAATTGCGATAAACTCGCTGAATTGGTCGAAAGAGACCGGCATAGTAGCAGCCGTAGCATCGGTCAAGAGCTGGGCATGAGTTATCAAAAATTCATTTCAATTTCAATAAAATAAAAAAAATTAATAAAAATACCGCAAGACTTTTTTGACAACCCATTATGTTCTGCAATTTTCATTGGTTTGGCCCAAATATTGGCGGATATATTCAACATAAAGTGACCTAGAAGTTCTAAAATCTTTATATTAGGTATATGGGGGCTCAGGAAAGTATTGACCTGATTCAACACATTTTTGACACAATGAAATACTATTGTCAGAAAAGGATTCTGTGTGATTCAATTCATTTTCATATCTTACACATTGAACGATCTTTTCCGTCAAAAGTCAACTATTGGTATCGGGTTCACATATTCGGTACCTAGGGGCTTGAACAGTTTTGGTTGGATTTAGACAATTATTGGTCAAAAGGTAGCTTACTTTAGGGAATTATTACCGCAAAATTTTATTCCGTTATATTAATTAATTCTTTATTTTTGTACTGGAAAGTGAAGGAAACAAATGGAATCTTCAATTGTGTTATATGGGAAGTAGGCGTGGTTGTAGTCCGATTTCACTCATTTTCACAGAGTGACACAAGAAAATGAAAGTAATATTCCAAATTTTGTCGAAATCGCTCAGTCGGGTCCCGAGATAAGGGATTTCACCAGAGAGTGGGCGGTGCCGCGCCCATTGTCCAAATTTCACACCGGCTCCGATAGAGTCCCCTTATACCATCTATATACTCGTACCACCCGTATAGAATAATTAAGCAGGATTTCAGTATTTAATTAAAAAAATAAATAAAACAGTACTCATTTTATGCAACTGACAAACTTTTTTCAACGCGCTTTTTTTAAAGGGGGAAATACGAGGAAAATGTTTAAGCTTATATTTTAAGTAGAAACCCTGTAGTTTACTAGAAAAATAATTCATAGCTCGACCTCGCCCGAAACTATAACAAAAAAAACTAATTTCTAAAAAAAGAAAAAAAAATAGTTTTTTAACCAAATTAATTTTTATATCATTAATATTAAATACATACCATGTTGTCCTGAATCCATAAAAAATATTTTGAGGAATTCCGTTCACGCAATAAAAAAAAAACACTTGCAATTTTGAGAACAATGGAGAGTTTCGCGAATAAGCACGTGCGTTCTGAATGAAGTCTAGGTTCCGACTAATTGTGTGGCAATATAGCGGCCATTTAATCGGTTCATTGTAGAACGGTTATTTAGGTACCAAAAAAAATCAATTTTGAGTACCATCGCCGAAGTATGTAATTTTCAATTTTGTCCGGGTTTTTTGGGGTAAATGCTCCTTCCTATGTGCGTCGGGCAATTGTTCTCTTGGATATTTGGACATTGTATTCGTCTTGAATTTCACGTAGAATGTCAGTGGAACTCTTTTTGGGTCTCCTCGAGAGACAGTAGTAGGTCTGCGGTATATTTCTGTTGAAGTTTTTCAAGTTTTTTCTTTGCGTGTAACATTGGAAATAGTTTTAAAATTCTGTATATGCTTAAGGACATTCAAAACAATTTTCTTTGAGCATTTGACCTTATTCGAAATTTCTTTGCACATCTTTCCAGACCTACGAAGGTTAAAAATGTACAGAGGCAGCTTTTCCTCATTAAAAAACTTGAATAATACATTTTTATATATTTTAAACCACAACTTTGAAACACATCCTAACCATAAATCAATAATATTGCTAATAAAAATACAGAAGGAATTCGAATACTTAAAAAAACTGTTTCTTATTAGCTGTTAGGATTATAAATAACGGTATTTCAAAATTTTTTATCATTATACTCAACAGCCACCTACAAAAAAGAGAGCGTTTCTAATTAGCTGTCAACGGCTGTATGTACATCCGAAAAATAAAGAAAAATGCTTAAGAAAACAAAAACAAAATTTACCGAAATTAATTGATGAAGTATTTGTTAATAATAACAATATATAATTTTATAAAGAATATATGTAAATGTACCTAAAATTTTAATTTTTTTCGATGTTATTAAAAAAGCCTTGCCAGATTGACCATTTCGCCTTCTGTGCGCTGTTATCAATCACGAGTGATGCCGAGCAAATGGTAAAACTCGTAAACTCCTGATGAAATCGTCATCATCATTTTTGCGACATTAACTTTTATCGCTTGTATGGCAATGCAATTTCTCACTGCACATTTCCACACACATACATATATGTACATTGTACATACATACGTATATATATTTATTTAATTTATGCAATATTAAGGTGCTTGATTGCCAAATGTTTTTTATTGCTATAAAATTAATTGATTTAACATTTTGCATTGTTGCCGTTGCCATTGCTGTTGTTGCTTTTGTTTTGATTACGTTCACGCTTTTAGCGCTGTCGCTTGCACAGTGATTACATTCGACGCCGCAGTGTTGTTGCTGCCGCGTGTCTGGCATTATGGTCGATTGCATTTCGCATTGAAGTCACTTTACATATTTGCATTCCATTTTTCCATTTTATGGGCAGTAATTTGCCAATCGCATTGAATCACCCTCTCACTTAACGGCATTTAACTATGTTTGTAAAATAACCAACTCACACATACACACATACTGCCGCTGCATTGCGAGCACACGGGCGCAAACTGCAATTGTAGCAAACAGTTCACCGTTATATACCGCCACCCCATGTCGCCAATTCGTCCCATCTCTTCCTTTTCGCTGCGCCGTCGGCCGATCCGATTGCGATCGTTATTGGCTAATTGCTTTGGTATTTGTGGTGACCCATTTTTCTCCATAATATCGACGCATACACTTACATATGTATGTACATGAATATGTACGAATATGTTGAACTCAACTCTGTTGCAAAATTTATTATGGAAAATTGATGGCAACACTTTCACAAACACACACTCAAGCAGGCACGATTGCACCAACAAATGTGCAAATGATATAAATATATCATGAATATTTTATTTATTTTGTATTAAATGAACGACTTGCTGCTATTTAATTTCATTGTTATTGTTGTTATTGAAGTGCAGCCATTTGTTTGTGTTTATTGTATACATGCGTATGTGTGTGCGAATGCGTGAAGCGAACAATATGTATATATGTATATTTTCGGTCTGTTGATTTAAAATTTTAATTGTGGGCCGTTGCATTTTTATGAGGTCATTAAAAAGCGCTTAAGTGAAATTGAATGGGTGCGGTGAAAATTTCTGTGATTATGGCTATTTTATTAATGCGAATTTCACCCATTTACTGTGTGCATATGTATGCATTGAAGTGACTTTCATCATTTTCGAATGAATGCGCACAATTTCAAGTGGCACTTTGATTAATTGCACCGAATCACTGATTATCGTTTGATGCTTTCCATTGTTTTATTTGTATGCACTCATTGCACTGCATTTATGATGAAAGTTGCAAATTATTGATGCCAAAAATAATTGTTTCGTAAAAATGTGTAATGGAATTAATTGGTGATTAATTATTGAATGTAATTCATTATATATTACATTTATTCAATCGTGTCTTGATAAATATTTTCGCTCGGGGAAGGATTTGTTAATTTAGTTTTATTATACATATATTGTCAATATATTGCTCGCCGAATATATTGCTAAACTCATTTCGGCTTGAACTTGATATTTTAAGTGCAAAAACGGGCTAAAAAGTATCACGCCAGTTTTGAATTAAACGCACAATAGCTCTTAAAGCACAAACTTGTTTTTGCTGTATTTTCCTTCGCCAACTTCTATGGCCAATTTTGTCTTCGAACGGGAGAAAATAATTATTTCTCCCTAAAAGTTTATATTGGGTTATTAAAAAAGTCTTGCGGTATTTTTATTGAATCAATTCGTGTGGCACCCATACATCGGGCTTCTTAGTGACTCTAAGCATCTTCAAGTGGTTTATAACGGTTTGATGACTACTATGCCGATCTCTTTCGACCAATTCAACGATTTTATCGCAATTTTCGACGACAGGCCTTCCGAAGCGTGGCGTATTTTCGACCACCTCTACACCAGAACGAAAACGTTGAAACCAGCGTTGTCCGGTGGAAATGGAAACTGTATCGGGGCCGTAAACTGCACAAATTTTATTGGCGGCTTGATATACATTTTTGCCTTTATCGTAGTAGTACTGTAAAATATGCCGTATTTTCTCTTTATTTTGCTCCATGTTTGCGACGCTATAACTCACGAACGACTTAAAAGAAACGACAATCAATCAAAAACGTGTTAGCGCGTGAAATGAGCTTTCCAAAAAGGTATAGCATGACCCGATGCGACGAATAAAACTAGAACTACGCGCTTTCAACGCCAACTAGCGAAAATACCGCAAGACTTTTTTGACAACCCAATACACAGGCCGAAAAAAGCAAATTTTCCAGATTTTTGTCTTAGAAAACTTCTTTTTCTTCTTTACTGACGTAGACACCGCTTACACGATTATAGCCGAGTTAACAACAGTGCGCCAGTCGTTTCTTCTTTTCGCTATGTGGCGCCAATTGGATATTTCAAGCGAGGCCAGGTCCTTCTAGAATACTTTCACAGCTGAAGTGTTTTCGTCCATTCGGATAACATGATCTAGCCAGCGTAGCCGCTGTGTCTTAATTCGCTGAACTATGTCAATGTCGTCGTATAACTCATACAGCTCATCGTTCCATCGAATGCGATATTCGCCGTGGCCAACGCGTAAAGGACCACTAAATCTTTCGTAGAACCTTTCTCTCGAAAACTCGCAACGTCGCCTCACCAGTTGTTGTCAACGTCCAAGCCTCTGCACCATATAGCATGACGGGAATTATGAGTGACTTATAGAGTTTGGTTTTTGTTCGTCGAAAGAAGACTTTTCATCTTAATTGCCTACTCAGTCCGAAGTAGCACCTGTTGGCAAGAGTTATCCTGCGTTGGATTTCCAGGCTGACATTGTTGGTGGTGTTTACACTGATTCCAAGATAGACAAAATTATTTACGACTTTAAAGTTATGACTATTAACAGTGACGTGAGAGCAAAGTCGCGAGTGCGATGCTGTTTGTTTGCTGACAGGAGATAAAGGGTGATTTTTTAAGAGCTTGATAACTTTTTAAAAAAAAAAAACGCATAAAATTTGCAAAATCTCATCGGTTCTTTATTTGAAACGTTAGATTGGTTCATGACATTTACTTTTTGAAGATAATTTCATTTAAATGTTGACCGCGGCTGCGTCTTAGGTGGTCCATTCGGAAAGTCCAATTTTGGGCAACTTTTTCGAGCATTTCGGCCGGAATAGCCCGAATTTCTTCGGAAATGTTGTCTTCCAAAGCTGGAATAGTTGCTGGCTTATTTCTGTAGACTTTAGACTTGACGTAGCCCCACAAAAAATAGTCTAAAGGCGTTAAATCGCATGATCTTGGTGGCCAACTTACGGGTCCATTTCTTGAGATGAATTGTTGTCCGAAGTTTTCCCCCAAAATGGCCATAGAATCGCGAGCTGTGTGGCATGTAGCGCCATCTTGTTGAAACCACATGTCAACCAAGTTCAGTTCTTCCATTTTTGGCAACAAAAAAGTTTGTTAGCATCGAACGATAGCGATCGCCATTCACCGTAACGTTGCGTCCAACAGCATCTTTGAAAAAATACGGTCCAATGATTCCACCAGCGTACAAACCACACCAAACAGTGCATTTTTCGGGATGCATGGGCAGTTCTTGAACGGCTTCTGGTTGCTCTTCACCCCAAATGCGGCAATTTTGCTTATTTACGTAGCCATTCAACCAGAAATGAGCCTCATCGCTGAACAAAATTTGTCGATAAAAAATTTTCGAACCGAACACTGATTTTGGTAATAAAATTCAATGATTTGCAAGCGTTGCTCGTTAGTAAGTCTATTCATGATGAAATGTCAAAGCATACTGAGCATCTTTCTCTTTGACACCATGTCTGAAATCCCACGTGATCTGTCAAATACTAATGCATGAAAATCTTAACCTCAAAAAAATCACCCGTTATTTCGCCTTGCCTTCGTTCACTGCCAGACCCATTTGCTTTGCTTCCTTGCCAGGCTGGAGAAATCAGAACTAACGGTGCGGGTGTTGAGGCCGATGATATCAATATCATCGGCATACGCCAGCAGTTGTACACTCTTATAAAAGATTGTACCTGGTCGATTATGTTCTGCAGCTCGAATTATTTTCTCCAGCAGCAGATTGAAGAAGTCGCACGATAGGGAGTCACCTTGTTTGGTATCGAACGGTTCGGAGAGGTCCTTTCCGATCCTGACGGAGCTTTTGGTCTTGCTCAACGTCAGCAACCGTATTAGTTTTGCGGGGATACCAAATTCAGACATCGCGGCCTAAAGGCAGCTCCTTTTCGTGCTGTCAAAAGCAGCTGTGAGATCGACGAAGAGGTGGTGTGTGTCGATTCTCCTTTCACGGGTCTTTTCCAAGATTTGGCGGATGGTGAATATCTGGTCGGTTGTTGATTTACCAGGTCTGAAGCCACATTGATAAGGTCCAACCAGTTTGTTGACGGTGGGCTTTAATCTTTCACACAATACGCTCGATAGAACCTTATACGCGATGTTGAGGAGGCTTATCTCACGGTAGTTGGCGCAGATTGTGGGGTCTCCCTTTTTGTGGATTGAACAGAGCACAATTAAATTCCAGTCGTTGCACATGCTTTCGTCCGACCAAGACTTAGTATTATTAAAAATTGTTCATAAAAACAAATATTTATTGATTAAAACAATAGGCTCGGCTTAGTCGTTTTCAAGTAATGTTAGTCACTGTCTTTGAAAATACCATTTTGAGAAAAATGCGTTTAAAGTTTGGCCTTCTACTTCCAAGCACTCTGAAACGTCTTTTGTGTAACTTAGAAAATATTTACCGCAACGATATGAGGTACATTAAGAAAATAAAATATACATAACTCGTTTTTTTTAAAATGCTCACTGTATATAACCCCTTACGAATGCGTACAAAATAAAGGCCAATAGCCGCAAATCAATATAAACTTCAGATTTTGGCTAAACACAACATAGAAAGATATAAAACAAGTGAAGTGAAGACTAACTTTTTTTATCTACTACGATCTTTTCGGTCGTCTCTGACATAAATTGTAAGTCAAGTGATAAATAAGTCATCAATAAAGATATACACATGTGAGACAAAACTATTAATATTTTAAAGTGAAACTGCTTATCTCAAACAAATGTTATACCTCTCATTTTAATACAATGCAACTTATTTTTGACAGATCTCGAGGCCCAGCAAAGACCTTTTCATAAGCATATCTTCCGAATTTATTTTTAAAAGTTGGAAGACAGAAGATACTACAAAGTTAGCAATGAGCTTATAATATTCATTACTTTACTATGTACAAAAGCTCATGAAATCTAAAAGTCCCTCTACTTGCAGAATATACAATATATCTTGTAACATTATCCAAGGTTAAGCACATCGATTCACAAAAGCAAATACATATTTCACCCTCACTTTTCACTCCTTTTTTCTTCGTTTCAAAATCTAAACATATAGCATACAAACAAATTTATTTATTGCACCGTTCGCTCTCTTAGGGTGACAGCACCATACTATATATGGTCACTTCGGAGTTTGCCTTCCGTTTATATTTACATTATTGTTGTCGTTACAGCTTGTAAAATTCGCATATATCACAATTTTATAGTTTACAATAATTGTTGCACTTTTATTGCCCGCCCGTGCGCGGCGTCTGGCAGTGTTGGCGGTGCTGCTGCTGCTGTTTATTGTCATTAACATCGATTATTTGCAGAAATTCCATCAACGCAACGTTTAACGGATCATAAAAAATGTGCAACACGCTACCGAGTATTCAGTGCCATCGCAACGTGCGCTGTGGCATGAGTTCATGAGCTTGGTGCTGCCTGTTGCAGCTGCACTTGGGACTGCCCAGCTTACGACCACTGCTGTGTGGCAGGCATTTTACATTTATGTGTGTATTTATAAGTTATGACCAAACATACAAATGTACATATGTATGTGTTTTCCGACTGTCGATGGCTATAGAACCCGGCAATGACGGTCATTATGGGATACTTAATAATTTCACAGCCTTTATGGTAATTTTAATGACATCTATAATGGCCAGTGTATGGGACTTATAATCATGAATTCGCTGGGTGGCTTTCCAGGAAATCATGAGCGATTTTATGGTTGATTTTTATGTTGCCCTCAACTGTTTCTCTTGACAGAATCAGCACTGTGCCTCTAACTTTTACATATGAACAAACTTTCATGTAACGAAAGCCTCTCTGAACAGGCTATATTATATTTGACACCAAGTTCGTAACACTCAAAAGGAATCGTCGGAAACCCAATAAATTATACATACAACTTGTATGTACATATATAAATGATGAGGGTGACGAGCTAAGTCGATTTTGCCATATCCCCCTCTACCTGTATATAAGCGAACTAGTCGCTCAATTCTCGAGATATCAATTAAAATGTGCACATGTCCTTTTCTCCCCAAAAAGTTGCTAAATTCTCGGAACCACTGATATCGGATATTATAGCTGATATGCCATATAAATTGACCGATCAAAATTAAGTTCCTGTAAACAACTTGTTTATTGTCCAAGGCAACAATACAATCTCCGAAGATCGTTGTATTTAGTCGTTGTATGGAAAACTTTTCTATTTGACCTGATACCTCTTTTCAAACTCATTTAGCTAATTTTAAGTCAGGGGTATTCATCTACCACAACCTTGTGCCCCACACATCCCTCATTCGATCTCAACAGCTTACCATCTGAAACAGGAAATTGTAGATCACATTTCACTTCTTGTTTCTTTAGGAAGACATTCCTGGTTTTCAAAGCTGAAAAATATTTGTTTAGGGACTATTATTTAAAGGAAACAATAAATAAAACAACAAATGGCGCGCTTCCTGTCATAAAAAACTTATTTACCTGCATGTCAACCGTTTTCCACAGAAGTTAATGTCATTTAGTTCGAGGAAATCAACCGCAAATAGTAATTTATGTTGATGTGAAGGCATACTTGTACTCCTATAAATTCTTATAAATATATGTACATATGCAGAAACAATAAATATTTATAATTGCAAATGCATAGAATTTCACCAAGAAGCAGCAATGCAAAATACAACAAATTAATGGAAACCTTTGTTGCACAGACTGCCACAAGTTGTTGCATGCGTCAGCACTGAGTGCGACTATGACCGAGCGACCACAAGCACAGTTACAGAGCCAGACGCCAACACAGACATCCCACAACGTGCCGCGAATACAAATGCAGGCGTCCGCGAGGGGGCAAGTCAGGGCAAAGCGGTTAGCAACATCAGGCAATAACTACTGCAGTCGCACTGCATTTATAGAAAAAAAACATGTTTTACTCTTTTGTTATTGTTGTCCAATTATTGCTAAATGTCGTTTTATTAATTGTTATTAACAATTCTCGCGAACATACTCGCCTTTATTTGCATGCCGCTACACACTTCTGTTCATATACACACCATATATACAGGTATATATGTATATACTTGTATATATACTACATATACATATGTAGGTGTACATGATTGTGATCCGTTAAGTGCAATTGTAGTTATTATTAGTTTTTAATCGCCTCGGAAAACCATTATTCTTCCACTCCCGTTCGGTCCGTTCGGCTTGTCTGTATGTATTATATGAGCTTGTGCAAATGCCGTCTGTTGTTGTTTTCAATTTCTACATGCAGGTCATTTGCATTCCCCTTCATACTCGACTGCCAATTTAGCTTGTTATTTCATCGCTCACTCGGCTTGTTTCTTTTAAAAATCTCTGTCCTTAGCAAGAGCGCTTGCACTTTAATTTTGCATACGATTTTTCTGTTACTATTTATTGTTGTTGCGTTACTGATTCATTTGTGCGCACAGATGTTCTCTTACCTCACCGTCAACTCATTTCTATTCTTGAATAATGCAAACTTCAAATGCAAAGCTGGTAAATAAATGTACAGTTACACTCGAAATAATGCTTATTTCATCTTACTTTAAACTAGAAAGAGGAATGTTATCCTTATTTATTAGACAGGAGCGCACCACGTAAAATTTCTCAATCACTGCATCCCCGATATCGGACTTTCATAGGTTATAGCTGTCCTACAAAATGACCGCCTAAAAGCAAAATATCTTCTCCATCGTCTCCAAAATTCCTTCCAGGGTGTTACAAACTTCGTAGCAGGGTTTACAACACAACAAATTCTAATTCAAATTCAAATTCTATTCTTAAATTCAATATTACACCTTGAAATATACTGCGACGGGTTTTCCTAACAGTTTTCAAGCCTAGGGTTGCGAATTTTTTAGTTAAAAATTTTTAAATTAAAAATTAGATTTTCAATTTAACTCATAAAAAAAATTTTAATTCTTAAATTTTTAGTCCCAAATATCTTGGATTAATAATTAAAAGTCAAATGAAAATTTAATTCATATTTAAAACAATTTATTTTGTTTATTCTTAATTATATGCTTGGAATTCAAACTTTTGGTCTTTATTTTTCAATCCGGTAGAAATACTTTTTAATTTATTAATTTTTAATCAATATTTGCAAACATGATCGAGCCACTTTTTCCACCAGAAAAAAGAACTTTTATCAGAACATGAAATTCAATATTTTTAATGATGAACAAAAATATCACAACTAGCATCATTTTGAAACGAATAGCCCAAGTGAAAAAAAAATGAAAATTTCATAGCTTTCGGGTTAAGGTTACTACTCTAAGATAAAAATAGGTTTTTTTTCTAGCAACATTTCAGCCTATGCAGTACCATATATAAATCTAGAAAATTAGATTTAGATTTGCAAACCTATCCAGAGGCTATTTTAAGGTAAAGAATATATGCAAGGTGTATATGAATGCATCAAATACTATGTTCGTTACGACCTAAAAGTCAAGCACTTTTTGCCCAGTGTATATCTGCTAAAAACACTTAAACGCTGCTATTACAAATACAGTAAACAATTAAAAAATATGCACAACCCATTTGAGTGAAATCAATTGAAATCTAAATAAAGTCAAATTAGCGACAATACTATGCCAATCTCAGAGTACAAATTGAAATTTAGCAAGTGCTACGGTAACAAGCATATTTATGTATGTACAACAACAATAATTATTGTGAAAACCGCAGCTGCATATCAAATGACAAGCCGCAACACAATTAGACAGGAAAGCTGACAGTTGTTTTTGCACATAATACTTATTCACTTTTGTTGTTGTTGTGCCAATTGAATGAACGCCGTTTAAGTGCGTGAAATTAGCAATAAATGCGAAAGCATTCAAGCACTTGAAGGTGTGTGCAACAACGAGCTGCGGCAACGCACGAAGTGACAACAAAAACGGACCGCCGCCAACGGAATGTATCCCCGACACCTACGAATATGTCATGGCATGCAGAAAACAACAACGATAGGACTTTAACGGGCAGCACCGCAGGCAAATGAGGTTACAAAGTGATTGACAGCATCGCTTGACAGACAGCATTGTTGCATTGCCGCGTGCCAACCAAGCAGACAAACACTTAAGCGCTCGTTTTTAGCGACTCGTATGATATGCATTAGCATTCTTCATTACCGACAACATATTTATGAGCAAATACACCGATAGACACTTAAGATTGCAATATTATAATTGTTTGGTTATGTTTTTATGCAAAAAACTGCAATTTGTTTACCCACAAGGCAAAGTCACCTTCTTTGTATAAACGTTTCGACTTTTTATTGTGCCTTCATTTCAGATGCCAATCACACAGTCAAATCGGGTGTTAAGAAGAAAAAACTTGCGAATGCCTCTGCCGCTGCTGTTTCCGCCACGAGTGCAGCGTTGTTGGGGTCAGCGTCGTCGACAGTTACGCCGCCGGCGTCTTCTTCGTCGATGCCTGTACCGGATGTGAGTCCTACTGGTAGTAGTGACAGTCTTATGCGCGATAAGCAATTCCCGACCGTTAGCACACCGCCCGCCTCATCTTCCGTGCCTGCTGTGGAGACCACGGAGGACGACTCAGATTCCGGATCGACCGATGCGCGACGCAAGAAGAAGGCGCGCACCACCTTCACAGGTCGCCAGATATTCGAATTGGAGAAACAGTTCGAGATAAAGAAGTATCTCAGTTCGAGTGAACGCACGGAAATGGCTAAGTTGCTGAATGTAACTGAAACGCAGGTGAGTAAATGAAGCATTATTAATACAAGTAGTTTCTAGTCTCTAGTTTAAACAAATATTAGAAATTCTAAAAATCATTTCCGAATTTAATTATTTTATAATACGCCGTAGTATTTTCAATTAAAGTTCATTCTTATCAAAATTGTTCCTCTATTCAGAAGATAATATTGGGGTAAAAGCAAGAAATATTCTCCAATTATCCGTAGCTGGACTGACTAAAAGTTTAACTATGTTCGTTTCGGTCCCGTTAGTTCGATAGTCTTGTTAATCTTGCCTGTTGTGTCAAATATCCACGTAAAAAATAAAAAAGCCACATATTAAAAAATAACTCAGCTTCTAATTACTTCCGAAAACTTCATGTCTGTCTGATATAGCTTGTTTGTTGCCGATATCGGACTACCATAGCATATAGCTGCGGTACAAGCTGAACGATCAGAATCAGGTTCTTGGATGAAAAACTTTTTTATTTGTCGAGATATCTTCACGGAAATTAGCATGCATTATTATCCAAGATAACGCTACAATATTCGAACAAAGTGTTCAGGTCGGATTACTGTAGCATATAACTGCCATACGAACTGACCGATCAAAGGCAAGTTATTGAATGGAAATTTTTTACTTGTAAAGGATATTATAGCTTCCATATCCGAATATAAAATAGAAATGAAGATCTCAACTATTTAGGCCCAATCAACACATTTTCTTCGGTTCTTCCAAAAATTTGAGACAGAATTCATGGTTTCAGATTGAGATAACAACTCCTACAAAATGTATTTGCTCTCGAAAACAACGAAGGATTATGAAGAAATCAAGCACAGAAAAACAAATTTATCTTAAGTCTTGATTGTGCGATAATTTGTTATATTTGCAGACTTACATATGTACATGCAGGTATGTATGAATGTGCATGTTAGCCAATAATTTGAAACTTTGATTACTGTGCAAACCTTCATGAGCAAACACATTAATTGACTTCTAATTAGGAATTTGCATAATCAAACAAAAGCTTCGAATATTGAAAGTGTGTGCAAGTATAAGTAAGTATATTTTACACATATATGAGCACATAAGCTACCTAAGTGAGTGCCAGTGTTGTATGCCGATTTCTAGGGTTTTCCGCACAACAGTAAAATAATATGAAGATTTTATTCACCCAGTATGTGCCATATTTTAATTTTATTGAAATTAAGTGGGCATGCTTACTAAAACCTAATATAGTTTAGCGATAGGTTAGGTTAAGTTATAATGGCCGGCAAAATAGATCTACTGGTCCTTAGTAATTCCGGACGGAGGTTCAGTTTAGTTTAAGGTGTAATATTCGTCTTAAAGAACGTTTTTTGCGAACTTTAAGAGCGACTTGATAACTATGTTTGATAGTTCGTCTAGCCCTTTGACTGAATATTGAGGGAGCAAGCGAGTTTTCCTCAGATGCTTTTACATATGATCTTGGCGATACTGTTAATCGCTAAATATGAAAAAAATTACAACAACCTAAATTCGTTATCTCTAATATAATGTTTTTGGTTTCTCTGTTTGAAGTTTTTCTAATGTATCCGTATATTAAAAAGTCTGAAAGTAAGCGAAATGTAGTAATGAAACTAAGAGCGTTTATGAGCTCTAATATTATCTAAGGTCATCGGATACCTAATATGATTATAAGCCAGTCATAATATTAAATTCTTTCGCAATGTCTTAATACACAATTTTACCAATACCTGAAAACATGCCTCCGACTTTGATCTCTGAAAACTGCAATAGAATAAAATATTCGGTTACACCCGAGCATATACGTTCCTTTTTATAAATAACTCTTAGGAACTTGATTTGATTGAGTCGCTTAGTTTTCGGAATCAGGTGAAAGATAAAAATTTTAATTATTATTACAATCCGCTCTGCAGGTAATTGCTACGGTATAATAAGCGAAGCATAAAAGCTTTCGAGTCCAGAGATGAAAATGTAGTATACTTTAAGGAGGTTATACGATATTTTTATGTTTTTATGGTGTGTAGAATATGCGCACTTATGCAAACTGTTTTACTTTTATTGGATTCTATTTATTTTTATTGTCGCGTACTGCTTTGCACAAAGTGTAATAATTGATAATAATATATAATAATCTCCGATGTTTGTAATAACTAAAACTAATCGTAGTGCAATATGAATTCTTCCGCCGGCCGAGCCAAACTACCAACAAGGAATATTACTTAAGCATTATGCGTGGTTTACATCGCGCTATTCGTCTGAAACGGCCGGAATTATAGACAAACAACTCTTGGTTCCTTTAACACCATAATGCACCATGTCATGTCACACTGTCAAGAATTCTTCGCGCCTTTTTCCCAAAAAACTCGACTCATATCGCAACCACCATATTCGCTTGAGTTGGCTCCGTGCGACTTCTGGCTATTCAACAAACTTAATGGGTCAATCCGGCAACACCGTTTTGACACGATTGAAAAAATAAAAACCGAATAGAAGAAAGTCTTTAAGACTGTACTGATAAAGACTATTCCAACTGTTTCAAGGACTGGAAATGTTGGCAAAAATACATCCTATCGGACGGGGATACTTTTAAGAGAATAAAATTTATTTGGAAGAATAAATTAAGATTTTACGTAAACAAATATTATATATTAGTTTTCAAATTTGAACGTTTTCTCAAACATAGCCAAGTGACATTATCTCACTAATATCAGTGGTATAAATTGAGATCTTCTCGTGCGTTACCTGTGCGCTTGACACACTACGTTTTGTTGCGACCTTTTCATAAAAGTTGGATACAGTGTTTAGCTGCACCCGAACTTCCTTCTTTCTACCAGGTAATTAAATGAATTCTTAACATTATTG